>NC_089708.1:4022644-4086140 GCF_031753505.1 Anomalospiza imberbis
CCATTTTCCCCAATTTTGTGCCCATTTCTGCCCATTTTGTGCCCATTTTTTGGCCATTTTGTGCCCATTTTTCCCCAAATTCCGGATTTTTGCCCGTTTTTTTCCCATTTTTTGCCCTTTTTTTGCCCTTTTTTCCCCAAATTCTGGATTTTTGCCCGTTTTTGCCCATTTTTTGCCCGTTGTGTGCCCATTTTCCCCCAAATTCCGGGTTTTTGCCCGTTTCTGCCCTTGTTTGCCCATTTTCCCCAAATTCCGGATTTTTGCCCGTTTTTTGCCCATTTTGTGCCCATTTTTCCCCAAATTCCGGATCTTTGCCCGTTTTTTCCCATATTGTGCCCATTTTTTGCCTGTTTTTCCCCAAATTCCAGATTTTTGCCCGTTTTTTTCCCATTTTTGCCCGTTTTTTTGCCCTTTTTTTGCCCGTTTTCCCCCAAATTCCGGGTTTTTTCCCGTTTTTTTGCCCTTTTTTTGCCCGTTTTTCCCCAAATTCCGTGTTTTTGCCCGGTTTCTGCCCGTTTTTGTGCCCGTTTTTCCCCAAATTCCGGGTTTTTGCCCATTTTTTGCCCTTTTTTTGCCCGTTTTTCCGCAAATTCCGGGTTTTTGCCCGTTTCTGCCCGTTTTGTTCCCATTTTTTGCCCTTTTTTTGCCCGTTTTTCCCCAAATTCCGGATTTTTGCCCGTTTTTGCCCGTTTTTTTGCCCTTTTTTTGCCCGTTTTTTCCCCAGATTCCGGGTTTTTGCCCGTTTCTGCCCGTTTGGTGCCCGTTTTTTCCCCAAATTCCGGGTTTTTGCCCGTTTCTGCCCGTTTTGTGCCCGTTTGGTGCCCGTTTTTCCCATAATTCCGGGTTTTTGTCCGTTTCTGCCCGTTTCTGCCCGTTTTGTGCCCGTTTGGTGCCCGTTTTTCCCCAAATTCCGGGTTTTTGCCCGTTTCTGCCCGTTTTGTGCCCGTTTTTCCCCAAATTCCGGGTTTTTGCCCGTTTTTTCCCGTTTTTTGCCCTTTTTTTGCCCGTTTCTCCCCAAATTCCGTGTTTTTGCCCGTTTCTGCCCGTTTCCGCCCGTTTTGTGCCCGTTTGGTGCCCGTTTTTCCCCAAATTCCGGATTTTTGCCTGTTTTTTGCCCTTTTTTGCCCGTTTCTCCCCAAATTCCGTGTTTTTGCCCGTTTTTGCCCGTTTTGTGCCCGTTTGGTGCCCGTTTTTCCCCAAATTCCGTGTTTTTGCCCGTTTTTTGCCCTTTTTTTGCCCGTTTTTCCCCAAATTTCCGGTTTTTGCCCGTTTCTGCCCGTTTTGTGCCCGTTTGGTGCCCGCTCAGGTACCCAGGTAGTCGGGCACGTGGCGCAGGTGCGGCTGCACGCTGGCCGGGTGCAGGGGCCGGTCGTGCCTCAGCGCCTGCAGGTCCCGGGGGTTGTCCTCAAAATACACCTGGAATGCGTTAATTAATCCTTAATTAATTGCTAATCAATCCTTAATCAATAATTAACCCTTCATTGGTCATTAATTGATCATTAATTAATCGTTCATCCAGGGGCCGGTCATGCCTCAGCACCTGCAGGTCCTGGGGTTGGCCTCAAAATACACCTGGAATGCATTAATTAATCCTTAATTAATTGTTAATCAATCCTTAATCAATAATTAACCCTTCATTGGTCATTAATTAATCGTTCATCCAGGGGCCGGTCCTGCCTCAGCGCCTGCAGGACCCAGGGATGGTCCTCAAAATACACCTGGAAATCGTTAATTAATCCTTAATTAAATATTCATTAACCATTAATTAATGATTAATTAATCCCTGATTGTTAATTGATCAACATTTGATCATTAATTGATCATTAATTAATGGTTCATCAAGGGGCAGGGCCCGGTCGTGCCTCAGCGCCTGCAGGTCCTGGTGTTTGGCCTCAAAATACATCTGGAATGCGTTAATTAATCCTTAATTAATCCTTAATTAACCATTAATTGACACTTCATTAATCCTTAATTAACCCTTGATCGTTAATTGATCATTAATTAATCATTAATTAATCGTTCATCAAGGGGCAGGGCCTGGTCCTGCCTGAGAGCCTGCAGGTCCTGGTGTTTGGCCTCAAAATACACCTGGAATGCGTTAATTAATCCTTAATTAATCCTTAATTAACCGTTAACATCCCTTAATTAATCCCTAATTAACCTCATATTAATTTTCCCCCCAATTTTGGGGGCTTTTTCCCCCAATTTTGGGGTTTTTTAACCCCAATTTGGGGGTTTCCACCCTCATTTTTGGGGTTTTTTCACTGAACTTTGGGGTTTTTCTCCCCAAATTTTTGGGTTTTTTACCCAAATTTCGGGGGGTTTTGCCCGAATTTTGGGGTTTTGACCCCAATTTTGGGGTTTTTACCCCAATTTTGAGGGGTTTTAACCCCCATTTTTGGATTTTTTCACCCCAATTTCGGGGTTTCCACCCTGAATTTGAGGGGTTTTACACCAATTTTGGGGAGTTTGACGTGAATTTTTTGGGGTTTCTCCCCAATTTTTGGGGTTTCTCCCCAATTTTGTTTTTTTTTTTTCCTGATTTTGGGGTTTTCTCCCCAATTTTGGGGTTTTCTCCCCAATTTTGGGGGTTTTCCTCCCCAATTTTGGGGTTTTTTTTCCCTGATTTTGTTTTTTTTCCCCCGATTTTGGGTTTTTATGCGAATTTTGGGGGTTTTACCCCGATTTTGGCGGGTTTATTTTCCCAATTTTGAGTTTATTTCCCCAATTTTGGGTTTATTTCCCCAATTTTGTTTTTTTTTTTCCCAATTTTGGGATTTTTTTTCCCAATTCTGGTGATTTTTTTCCCCCAATTCTGGTGTTTTTTCCCAATTCTGGTGTTTTTTTTCCCAATTCTGGTGTGTTTTTTCCCAATTCTGGTGATTTTTCCCCAATTCCGGTGATTTTTTCCAATTCTGGTGTTTTTTCCCCAATTCTGGTGATTTTCCCCCAATTCTGGTGATTTTCCCCCAATTCTGGGGTTTTTTTTTCCCAATCCTGGGTTTATTTTCCCAATTTTGGTGATTTTTCCCCAATTTTTGGGTTTTTCCCCAATTTTGGGTTTTTTCCCCCAATTCTGGGTTTTTTCCCCCAATTCGGGTGGATTTGTTCCCAATTCTGGTGTTTTTTTCCCCAATTTTTGTGGGTTTTTCCCCAATTTTGGGGTATTTTTCCCCAATTCTGGTGTTTTTTTCCCCAATTTTGGGATTTTTTCCCCAATTCTGGTGATTTTTTCCCAATTCTGGTGGTTTTTTCCCCAATTCTGGTGTTTTTTTTCCCAATTCTGGTGTTTTTTTCCCAATTTCTGGTGGATTTGTTCTAAATTTTGGTGTTTTTTTTCCCCAATTCTGGGGTTTTTTTCCCCAATTCTGGTGGTTTTTTCCCCAATTCTGGTGGGTTTGTTCCCAATTCTGGTGGTTTTTTCCCCAATTCTGGTGGATTTTTCCCCAATTTTTGTGTTTTTTCCCCAATTTTTGTGGGTTTTTCCCCAGTTTTGGTGGGTTTTTCCCCAATTTTGGGGTTTTTCCCCAATTCTGGTGGATTTTCCCCCAATTCTGGTGTTATTTTCCCCAATTTTTGAGTGTTTTTCCCCAATTTTGGGGTTTTTTTCCCCAATTCTGGTGTTTTTTTTCCCCAATTCTGGTGATTTTTCCCCAATTCTGGTGGGTTTGTTCCCAATTCTGGTGTTTTTTTCCCCAATTTTTGAGTGTTTTTCCACAATTTTGGGGTTTTTCCTCAATTCTGGTGGATTTGTTCCCAATTTTGGGTTTTTTTCCACCAATTTTTGTGGGTTTTTCCCCAATTCTGGTGTTTTTTTTCCCCAATTTTTGAGTGTTTTTCCCCAATTTTGGGGTTTTCCCCAAATTCTGGTGGGTTTGTTCCCAATTTTGGGGTTTTTTCCCCTATTTTTGTGGATTTTTTCCCAATTCTGGTGGATTTTTCCCCAATTCTGGTGTTTTTTTCCCCAATTATTGAGTGTTTTTCCCCAATTTTGGGGTTTTTTCCCCAATTTTTGAGTGTTTTTCCCCAATTTTGGGGTTTTTCCCCAATTTGGTGTTTTTTTCCCCAATTCTGGTGGGTTTGTTCCCAATTCTGGTGTTTTTTCCCCCAATTTTTGAGTGTTTTTCCCCAATTTTGGTGATTTTTTTCCCAATTCTGGTGGGTTTGTTCCCAATTTTGGGGTTTTTAACCCTCTTTTTGTGGATTTTTCCCCAATTCTGGTGGATTTTTCCCCAATTCTGGTGGTTTTTTCCCCAATTCTGGTGGATTTTTCCCCAATTTTTGTGTTTTTTCCCCAATTTTTGTGGGTTTTTCCCCAATTTTGGGGTTTTTCCCCAATTCTGGTGATTTTTCCCCAATTCTGGTGGATTTGTTCCCAATTCTGGTGTTTTTTTCCCCAATTTTTGAGCGTTTTTCCCCAATTTTGGGGTTTTTCCTCAATTCTGGTGGATTTGTTCCCAATTTTGGTTTTTTTTTTTCCCAATTCTGGGTTTTTCGCCCCAATTCTGGTGGATTTGTTCCAAATTTTGGGGTTTTTCCCCAATTTTTGTGGGTTTTTCCCCAATTCTGGTGTTTTTTTTCCCAATTCTGGTGATTTTTCCCCAATTTTGGGGTATTTTTCCCAAATTCTGGTGTTTTTTTCCCAATTTTGGGATTTTTTCCCAATTTTGGTGTTTTTTCCCCAATTTTTGTGGGTTTTTCCCCAATTTTGGGGTTTTTCCCCAATTCAGGTGGTTTTTCCCCAATTCTGGTGGATTTTTCCCCAATTCTGGTGTTTTTTTCCCCAATTATTGAGTGTTTTTCCCCAATTTTGGGGTTTTTCCCCAATTCTGGTGTTTTTTTCCCCAATTCTGGTGTTTTTTTCCCCAATTCTGGTGATTTTTCCCCAATTCTGGTGGGTTTGTTCCCAATTCTGGTGTTTTTTCCCCCAATTTTTGAGGGTTTTTCCACAATTTTGGGGTTTTTCCTCAATTCTGGTGGATTTGTTCCCAATTTTGGGTTTTTTTCCACCAATTTTTGTGGGTTTTTCCCCAATTCTGGTGTTTTTTTTTCCCAATTCTGGTGATTTTTCCCCAATTCTGGTGGTTTTTTTTCCAATTCTGGTGATTTTTCCCCAGTTCTGGTGATTTTTCCCCAATTTTTGAGCGTTTTTCCCCAATTCTGGTGATTTTTCCTCAATTCTGGTGGATTTGTTCCCAATTTTGTTTTTTTTTTTCCCAATTCTGGGTTTTTCTCCCCAATTCTGGTGGATTTGTTCCAAATTTTGGGGTTTTTTCCCCAATTTTTGAGTGTTTTTCCCCAATTCTGGTGGATTTTTCCCAGGTTCTGGTGGATTTTTTCCCAATTCTGGTGGATTTTTCCCCAATTCTGGTGGATTTTTTCCCAATTCTGATGTATTTTTCCCCAATTCTGGTGGATTTTTTCCCAATTCTGGTGTTTTTTCCCCAATTCTGGTGTTTTTTTTCCCCAATTCTGGTGTTTTTTTCCCAATTCTGGTGTTTTTTCCCCAATTCTGGTGATTTTTCCCCAATTTTGGGGTATTTTTCCCAAATTCTGGTGTTTTTTTCCCCAATTCTGGTGTTTTTTTCCCCAATTCTGGTGTTTTTTTCCCCCAATTTTTGTGGGTTTTTCCCCAATTCTGGTGGATTTGTTCCCAATTCTGGTGGATTTTTCCCCAATTCTGGTGGTTTTTTCCCCCAATTTTTGTGGGTTTTTCCCCAATTCTGGTGGATTTGTTCCCAATTGTGGTGGATTTTTCCCCAATTCTGGTGTTTTTTTCCCCAATTCTGGTGTTTTTTTCCCCAATTCTGGTGTTTTTTTCCCCCAATTTTTGTGGGTTTTTCCCCAATTCTGGTGGATTTGTTCCCAATTCTGGTGGATTTTTCCCCAATTCTGGTGGTTTTTTCCCCCAATTTTTGTGGGTTTTTCCCCAATTTTGGTGTTTTTTTCCCCAATTCTGGTGTTTTTTTCCCCAATTCTGGTGTTTTTTTCCCCAATTTTGGGGTTTTTCCCCAATTCTGGTGGGTTTTTCCCCAGTTCTGGGGTTTTTGCCCCATTCCGGGCTCTCACCTTGAGCTTCTCGCAGTTGAGCAGCTCCTGGCGCAGCTCCCGCAGCCGCGCCTCGCGCACGGCCTGCTTGGTGACGGCGCGCATGGCGTCCTGGGGACATTGGGGACATTGGGGACATTGGGGACATTGGGGACACCATTGGGGACATCATTGGGGACATCATTGGGACATTGGGGACATTGGGGACATTGGGGACATCACTGGGGACATCACAGGGGACATTGGGGACACCATTGGGGACATCACTGGGGACATTGGGGACATCATTGGGGACATTGGGGACAGCACTGGGGACATTGGGGACAGCCCTGCTCGGTGACGGCGCGCATGGCGTCCTGGGGACATTGGGGACATTGGGGACATTGGGGACAGCACTGGGGACATCACTGGGGACATTGGGGACACCATTCGGACATTGGGGACATCACTGGGGACATTGGGGACATTGGGGACATCATTGGGGACATCATTGGGGACATCATTGGGGACATTGGGGACAGCCCTGCTCGGTGACGGCGCGCATGGCGTCCTGGGGACATTGGGGACATTGGGGACACCATTGGGGACATCATTGGGGACATCACTGGGGACATTGGGGACATTGGGGATGCCACTGGGACATCACTGGGGACATTGGGGACATCACTGGGGACATCATTGGGGACATTGGGGACATTGGGGACATCACTGGGGACATTGGGGACATTGGGGACACTGGGGACATTGGGGACATCACTGGGGACATTGGGGACATCACTGGGGACATCACTGGGGACATTGGGGACATCACTGGGGACATCACTGGGGACATTGGGGACATTGGGGACACTGGGGACATTGGGGACATCATTGGGGACATTGGGGACATCATTGGGGACATCATTGGGGACATCACTGGGGACATTGGGGACATCATTGGGGACATCACTGGGGACATCATTGGGGACATCACTGGGGACATTGGGGACATTGGGAACATCATTGGGGACATCACTGGTGACATCATTGGGGACATTGGGGCCAGCCCTGCTTGGTGACAGCGCGCATGGCGTCCTGGGGACAGGGGGACACCACAGGGACATTGGGGACATCACAGGGACATTGGGGACACTGGGGACAGCACTGGGGACATCAGGCCACTCCCATGGCATCCTCAGGAGGGGACACCAGCCCCCCCACTGTCCCCTCGCTGTCCCCATTGTCCCCACTGTCCCCTCGCTGTCCCCGCTGTCCCCTCGCTGTCCCCTCGCTGTCCCCACTGTCCCCTCAGTGTCCCCGCTGTCCCCTCAGTGTCCCCGCTGTCCCCGCTGTCCCTTCGCTGTCCCCTCGCTGTCCCCATTGTCCCCGCTGTCCCCTCACTGTCCCCTCGCTGTCCCCTCGGTGTCCCCTCGCTGTCCCCACTGTCCCCTCGGTGTCCCCATTGTCCCCTCGGTGTCCCCACTGTCCCCTCGGTGTCCCCATTGTCCCCGCTGTCCCTCACCCTGCAGCGGTACCGCAGCGTCTCGATCTCCTCCATGCGGAACTCGTAGGGCTGCAGCATGGACTGCCCGTTCTCTGGGGACACGGGGCCACCTCGGTGTCACCTCGGTGTCCCCAAACCCCCTCAGTGTCCCCAAGGCCACCCCGGTGTCCCCACAGCCCCATGCGGAACTCGTAGGGCTGCAGCATGGACTGCCCGTTCTCTGGGGACACGGGGCCACCTCGGTGTCACCTCGGTGTCACCTCAGTGTCCCTAAACCCCCTCAGGGTCCCCAGACCCCCTCAGTGTCCCCCCAGTGTCCCCAAGTCCCCTTAGTGTTCCCAAACCCCCAGTGTCCCTTCACTGTCCCCAAGTCCCCAACCCCCCCCCAAAGTGTCCCCAACCCCCCCATTGACCCCAACCCCCCCCACTGTCCCCAAACTCCCCCCAGTGTCCCCAACCCCCCCATTGTCCCCAAACTCCCCCCATTGTCCCCAAACTCCCCCCAGTGTCCCCAAACTCCCCCCATTGTCCCCAACTCCCCCCAGTGTCCCCAAACTCCCCCCATTGTCCCCAACCCCCCATTGTCCCCAAACTCCCCCCAGTGTCCCCAAACTCCCCCCATTGTCCCCAAACCCCCCCCATTGTCCCCAACCCCCCCAGTGTCCCCAACCCCCTCCATTGTCCCCAAACTCCCCCCATTGTCCCCAAACTGCGCCCATTGTCCCCAACCTCCCAATGTGTCCCCAAACCCCCCCATTGTCCCCAAACTGCGCCCATTGTCCCCAAACTCCCCCCATTGTCCCCAAACTCCCCCCATTGTCCCCAACCCCCCAGTGTCCCCAAACCCCCCCATTGTCCCCAAACTGCGCCCATTGTCCCCAAACCCCCCCCCATTGTCCCAAACTCCCCCCATTGTCCCCAAACTCCCCCCAGTGTCCCCACCCCCCCCAGTGTCCCCAACCCCCCGGTGTCCCCCCGGTGTCCCCAGGTGCCACCTGCTGCCAGCGTGTCCTCGATGCGCCGCAGCCCCTCGAGCTCGTCGGGCAGTGCCAGCGTCAGCGCCGTGCCAGGGCTGTCCCCACGCGCCGTCCTGGGGACAGGGACACCCTGGGGACACCTGGGGACACCCTGGGGACACCCTGGGGACACCTGGAGACACCCTGGGGACACCCTGGGGACACCTGGAGACACCCTGGGGACACCCTGGGGACACCTGGAGACACCCTGGGGACACCCTGGGGACACCTGGAGACACCCTGGGGACACCCTGGGGACACCTGGGGACACCTGGGGACACCCTGGGTACAGGGACACCCTGGGGACACCTGGGGACACCCTGGGGACACCCTGGGGACACCTGGAGACACCCTGGGGACACCTGGGGACACCCTGGGGACACCCTGGGGACACCTGGAGACACCCTGGGGACACCCTGGGGACACCTGGGGACACCTGGGGACACCCTGGGTACAGGGACACCCTGGGGACACCTGGGGACACCCTGGGGACACCCCTGGGGACACCCCTGGGGACAGGGACACCCTGGGGACACCTGGGGACACCCCTGGGGACACCTGGGGACACCCCTGGGGACACCCCTGGGGACAGGGACACCCTGGGGACACCTGGGGACACCCTGGGGACAGGGACACCCTGGGGACACCTGGGGACACCCCGGGGACACCCTGGGGACACCCTGGTGACCCCGTGGTGACCCCATGGTGACCCCACGGTGACACAGGTGACACGGTGACACACCTGCCCACGCGGTGGATGTAAGTCTCCACCGAGCTGGGGACATTGAGGGACCCCGTGGTGACCCCACGGTGACCCCACAGTGACACAGGTGACCCCGTGGTGACCCCACGGTGACACAGGTGACACAGGTGACACGGTGACACACCTGCCCACGCGGTGGATGTAGGTCTCCACCGAGTTGGGGACGTCGAAGTTGATGACGGCGGCGACGTTCTGGAAATCGATGCCACGAGAGACCCCGAACTCGGGGTCCTGGGGACACTGCGGGGACTGTCCCTTCCTGCCACCCCTCCTGGGGACACACACGGGGACACTCAGGGACACGGGGACACCGTGGGGACACGGGGACACCGTGGGGACTGTCCCTTCCTGCCACCCCTCCTGGGGACAAGGGGACACTCAGGGACACGGGGACACTGCGGGGACTGTCCCTTCCTGCCACCCCTCCTGGGGACACACACGGGGACACTCAGGGACATGGGGACACTGCGGGGACTGTCCCTTCCTGCCACCCCTCCTGGGGACACACACGGGGACACTCAGGGACACGGGGACACCGCGGGGACTGTCCCCAGTGCCACCCCTCCTGGGGACACACACGGGGACACTCAGGGACACGGGGACACCGCGGGGACTGTCCCCAGTGCCACCCCTCCTGGGGACACAGGGACACTCAGGGACACTGCGGGGACTGTCCCTTCCTGCCACCCCTCCTGGGGACACACACAGGGACACTCAGGGACACGGGGACACCGTGGGGACTGTCCCTTCCTGCCACCCCTCCTGGGGACAAGGGGACACTCAGGGACACGGGGACACCGCGGGGACTGTCCCCAGTGCCACCCCTCCTGGGGACACACACGGGGACACTCAGGGACACGGGGACACCGCGGGGACTGTCCCCAGTGCCACCCCTCCTGGGGACACACACGGGGACACTCAGGGACATGGGGACACCGCGGGGACTGTCCCCAGTGCCACCCCTCCTGGGGACACGGGGACACTCAGGGACACCACAGGGGCTGTCCCCAGTGCCACCCCGGTGTCCCCAGTGCCACCCCAGTGTCCCCAGTGCCACCCCGGTGTCCCCAGCTGACCCGGCTGTGCCCAGTGCCACTCCAGTGCCACCCCGGTGTCCCCCCGGTGTCCCCAGTGCCACTCCGGTGTCCCCAGCTGACCCAGCTGTGCCCAGTGCCACCCCGGTGTCCCCCCGGTGTCCCCAGTGCCACCCCGGTGTCCCCAGCTGACCCGGCTGTGCCCAGTGCCACCCCAGTGCCACCCCGGTGTCCCCCCGGTGTCCCCAGTGCCAGCCCGGTGTCCCCAGCTGACCCGGCTGTGCCCAGTGCCACCCCAGTGCCACCCCGGTGTCCCCCCGGTGTCCCCAGCTGACCTGGCCGTGTCCCCCCGGGGCGGGCGGTGCCGGGGCGGCTGCGCCGGCCCCTCCTCGTCGGTGGCCACGATGAAATCGTAGAGACCGCGGTTAAACTGCGCGATGACGTGGCACCTGGGGGACAGGGACAGGGACATCAGCAGTGGCACCCGGGACAGGGACATCAGCACTGGCACCCGGGGGACAGGGACAGGGACATCAGCAGTGGCACCCGGGACAGGGACATCAGCACTGGCACCTGGGGGACAAGGACAGGGACAGGGACAGGGACATCAGCAGTGGCACCTGGGGGACAGGGACAGGGACATCAGCAGTGGCACCCGGGACAGGGACAGGGACAGGGACATCAGCAGCGGCACCTGGGGGACAGGGACAGGGACAGGGACATCAGCAGTGGCACCCGGGACAGGGACAGGGACAGGGACATCAGCAGTGGCACCTGGGGGACAGGGACAGGGACAGGGACATCAGCAGTGGCACCTGGGGGACAGGGACAGGGACAGGGACATCAGCAGTGGCACCCGGGGGACAGGGACAGGGACAGGGACATCAGCAGTGGCACCTGGGGGACAGGGACAGGGACATCAGCAGTGGCACCCGGGACAGGGACGGGGACAGGGACATCAGCAGTGGCACGTGGGGGACAGGGACAGGGACATCAGCAGTGGCACCCGGGACAGGGACAGGGACAGGGACATCAGCAGTGGCACCTGGGGGACAGGGACAGGGACAGGGACATCAGCAGTGGCACCCGGGACAGGGACAGGGACAGGGACATCAGCAGTGGCACCCGGGACAGGGACAGGGACAGGGACATCAGCAGCGGCACCTGGGGGACAGGGACAGGGACAGGGACATCAGCAGCGGCACCTGGGGGACAGGGACAGGACTTGAGAGCACAAATGGGAATTCCCCATAAACCACACCCCACGGCAGCTCCGAAATCAACGGGATCAGGTGAAACGCCAGGAATTTAGGACAAAAACCACAATTCCCATAAACCACACCCCACAAACCACACCCCACAAACCACACCCCACAAACCACACCCCATAAACCACACCCCATAAACCACACCCCATAAACTCCACCCCATAAACCACACCCCATAAACCACACCCCATAAACCACACCCCATAAACCACACCCCATAAACCACACCCCACAAA
This sequence comes from Anomalospiza imberbis, assembly GCF_031753505.1. Taxonomy (NCBI): domain Eukaryota; kingdom Metazoa; phylum Chordata; class Aves; order Passeriformes; family Viduidae; genus Anomalospiza; species Anomalospiza imberbis. Next base: position 4,034,493 of record NC_089708.1, read on the forward strand.
CCACACCACATAAACCACACCCCATAAACCACACCACATAAACCACACCCCACAAACCACACCCCACAAACCACACCCCATAAACCACACCCCACAAACCACACCCCTTAAACCACACCCCACAAACCACACCCCATAAACCACACCCCATCCCACCCCACAAACCACACCCCATAAACCCCAACCCATAAACCACACCCCATAAACCACACCCCACAAACCACACCCCACAAACCACACCCACAAACCACACCCCTTAAACCACACCCCATAAACCACACCCCATCCCACCCCACAAACCACACCCCATAAACCCCAACCCATAAACCACACCCCATAAACCACACCCCACAAACCACACCCCACAAACCACACCCCACAAACCACACCCCATAAACCACACCCCACAAACCACACCCACAAACCACACCAAATAAACCAGACCCCATAAACCACACCCACAAACCACACCCCATAAACCACACCCCACAAACCACACCCACAAACCACACCCCACAAACCACACCCCATAAACCACACCCCATAAACCACACCCCACAAACCACACCCCATAAACCATACCCCATAAACCACACCCCATAAACCACACCCCATAAACCACACCCCATAAACCACACCCCATAAACTCCACCCCGCTATCTCCTCCCAAAAACCACTGGGATCACATGAAAATCCAGGAATTTAGGACACAAACAGGAATTCCCGTAAACCCCAACCCCACAAACCCCACCCCATAAATCCCACCAGGACTCACCGGGATCTCACAGCCAGCTGCGGGTTGAGGACACAAACGGGAATTCCCATCCCATAAACCCCACCCCGTTATCTCCTCTCAGAACCCACTGGGATCCCACGAAAACCCAGGAATTCAGGACAAAAACCGGAATTCCCATAAACCCCAACCCCACAAACCCCACCCCATAAATCCCACCAGGACTCACCGGGATCTCACAGGCAGCTGAGGACTGAAGACACAAACGGGAATTCCCACCCCATAAACCCCACCCCGTTATCTCCTCTCAGAACCCACTGGGATCACATGAAAATCCAGGAATTTAGGACACAAATGGGAATTCCCATAACTCCCACCCCATAAATCCCTGCAGGACTCACCGGGATCTCACAGGCAGCTGCGGGTTGAGGACACAAACGGGAATTCCCATAAATCCCACCCCACAAACCCCATCCCATAAATCCCACCAGGACTCACCGGGATCTCACAGCCAGCTGTGGGTTGAGGACACAAATAGAAATTCCCACCCCATAAACCCCACCCCTTTATCTCCTCTCAGAACCCACTGGGATCACACGAAAATCCAGGAATTCAGGACAAAAACAGGAATTCCCATAAATCCCACCCCACAAACCCCACCCCGTAAATCCCAGCAGGACTCACCGGGATCTCACAGCCAGCTGTGGGTTGAGGACACAAACAGGAATTCCCATAAATCCCATCCCATAAATCCCACCAGGACTCACCGGGGTCTCACAGGCAGCTGCGGGTTGAGGACACAAACGGGAATTCCCACCCCATAAACCCCACCCCGTTATCTCCTCTCAGAACCCACTGGGATCACATGAAAATCCAGGAATTTAGGACACAAATGGGAATTCCCATAACTCCCACCCCATAAATCCCACCAGGACTCACCGGGATCTCACAGCCAGCTGCGGGTTGAAGACACAAACGGGAATTCCCACCCCATAAACCTCACCCCGTTATCTCCTCTCAGAACCCACTGGGATCCCACGAAAACCCAGGAATTCAGGACAAAAACCGGAATTCCCATAACTCCCACCCCGTAAATCCCAGCAGGACTCACCGGGATCTCACAGCCAGCTGAGGACTGAAGACACAAACAGGAATTCCCATAAATCCCACCCCATAAATCCCACCAGGACTCACCGGGATCTCACAGCCAGCTGTGGGTTGAGGACACAAACGGGAATTCCCATAAATCCCACCCCACAAACCCCACCCCATAAATCCCACCAGGACTCACCGGGATCTCACAGGCAGCTGCGGGTTGAGGACACAAACGGGAATTCCCACCCCATAAATCCCACCCCGTTATCTCCTCTCAGAACCCACGGGGATCCCACAAAAACCCAGGAACTCAGGACAAAAACCGGAATTCCCATAAACCCCAACCCCACAAACCCCAACGGGACCACGTCCCAGTGTCACTTACCGGGACCGGGCGGGCAGCTGGGGGTTGAGGGCGCAGGCGGCGATGCCGAACTGCTCCAGGAAGAGCTTGACCCGGAACGCCCGTGCCAGGCTGCCCACGAAGAGCAGCGCCCGGCCCCGCAGCAGCCGCAGCTTCAGCAGCGCCGCCAGCAGCAGGAACTTGTCCTCCTCCGTGCCACAGCGCAGCTGGAACTGCTGCAGCTGGGCACGGCCCGGCAGGCGCGGCTCGGGGGGCACCACCTGCACCTGGAGAACGGATTTGGGGTCAAAATCCCAAAATTGGGGATGGGGAACTGCTGGAGATGGGAACAGCCCGGCAGGCGCGGCTCGGGGGGCACCACCTGCACCTGGAGAACGGATTTGGGGTTAAAATCCCAAAATTTGGCATGGGGAACTGCTGGAGATGGGCACGGCCCGGCAGGCGCGGCTCGGGGGGCACCACCTGCACCTGGGATTGGGGTTTGGGGTCAAAATCCCAAAATTTGGGACTGGGGAACTGCTGGAGATGGGGCTCAGGGGGCACCACCTGCACCTGGGATTGCGGTTTGGGGTTAAAATCCCAAAATTTGGCATGGGGAATGGCTGCAGCGGGGCACGGCCCGGCAGGCGCGGCTCGGGGGGCACCACCTGCACCTGGGATTGGGGTTTGGGGTTAAAATCCCAAAACTGGGGATGGGGAACGGCTGGAGATGGGGCTCAGGGGGCACCACCTGCACCTGGGATTGGGGTTTGGGGTCAAAATCACAAAATTGGGGATGGGGAACTGCTGGAGATGGGCACGGCCCGGCAGGCGCGGCTCGGGGGGCACCACCTGCACCTGGGATTGGGGTTTGGGGTTAAAACCCCAAAATTTGGCATGGGGAACTGCTGGAGATGGGGTTCAGGGGGCAACACGTGCACCTGGGATTGGGGTTTGGGGTCGAAATCCCAGAATTTGGCATGGGGAACTGCTGGAGATGGGGCTCAGGGGGCATGACCTGCACCTGGAGAAGGGATTTGGGGTTAAAACCCCAAAATTGGGGATGGGGAACTGCTGGAGATGGGGCTCAGGGGGCACCACCTGCAACTGGAGAACGGATTTGGGGTCAAAATCCCAAAATTGGGGATGGGGAACTGCTGGAGATGGGGTTCAGGGGGCATGACCTGCACCTGAAGAACGGATTTGGGGGCAAAACCCCAAAATTGGGGATGGGGAACTGCTGGAGATGGGAACAGCCCAGACAGATGGGGCTCAGGGGGCAGAACCGACACCAGGGATTGGGGTTTGGGGTCAAAATCCCAAAAGTGGGGATGGGGAACTGCTGGAGTTGGGGCTCAGGGGGCACCACCTGCACCTGGGATTGGGGTTTGGGGTTAAAATCCCAAAATTGGGGATGGGGGAAATGCTGGAGATGGGCACGGCCCGGCAGGCGCGGCTCGGGGGGCACCACCTGCACCTGGAGAACGGGTTTGGGGTCAAAATCCCAAAATTTGGCATGGGGAATGGCTGCAGCGGGGCACGGCCCGGCAGGCGCGGCTAAGGGGGGAAAAACCTGCACCTGGAGAACGGGTTTGGGGTTAAAATCCCAAAATTTGGCATGGGGAAATGCTGGAGATGGGCACGGCCCGGCAGGCGCGGCTAAGGGGGGAAAAACCTGCACCTGGAGAACGGGTTTGGGGTCAAAATCCCAAAATTGGGGATGGGGAACTGCTGCAGCTGGGCACGGCCCGGCAGGCGCGGCTCGGGGGGCACCACCTGCACCTGGAGAACGGGTTTGGGGTCAAAATCCCAAAAGTGGGGATGGGGAACGGCTGGAGATGGGGCTCAGGGGGCACCACCTGCACCTGGGATTGGGGTTTGGGGTCGAAATCCCAGAATTTGGCATGGGGAACTGCTGGAGATGGGGCTCAGGGGGCATGACCTGCACCTGGAGAAGGGATTTGGGGTTAAAATCCCAAAATTGGGGATGGGGGAAATGCTGGAGATGGGGCTCAGGGGGCACCACCTGCACCTGGGATTGGGGTTTGGGGTCAAAATCCCAAAATTAGGGATGGGGGAAATGCTGGAGATGGGGACGGCCCGACAGGCACAGCTCGGGGGGCACCACCTGCACCTGGAGAACGGGTTTGGGGTCAAAACCCCAAAATTGGGGATGGGGAACGTCTGGAGATGGGGCTCAGGGGGCACCACCTGCACCTGGGATTGGGGTTTGGGGTCAAAATCACAAAATTGGGGATGGGGAACGGCTGCAGCCAGGCACGGCGCGGCAGGCGCAGCTCGGGGGGCAAAACCTGCACCTGGGATTGGGATTTGGGGTTAAAATCCCAAAATTGGGCACTGGGGAACTGCTCCAGGGAGAGAATCTAGAGCTGGAATTGGGATTTGGGGGCAAAATCCCAAAATTTGGGACTGGGGAACTGCTGCAGGGGCAGAACCAGGAGCTGGAATTTGGGATTTGGGAGCAAAATCCCAAAATTTGGCACTGGGGAACTGCTGCAGGGGCAGAACCAGGAGCTGGAATTTGGGATTTGGGGGCAAAATCCCAAAATTTGGGATTGGGGAACTGCTGCAGGGGCAGAACCAGGAGCTGGAATTTGGGATTTGGGGGCAAAATCCCAAAATTTGGGACTGGGGAACTGCTGCAGGGGCAGAACCAGGAGCTGGAATTTGGGATTTGGAGTTAACATCCCAAAATTTGGGAGTGGGGAACTGCTGCAGGGGCAGAACCAGGAGCTGGAATTTGGGATTTGGGAGCAAAATCCCAAAATTTGGGACTGGGGAACTGCTGCAGGGGCAGAACCAGGAGCTGGAATTTGGGATTTGGGGGCAAAATCCCAAAATTTGGGACTGGGGAACTGCTGCAGGGGCAGAACCAGGAGCTGGAATTTGGGATTTGGGGTTAAAATCCCAAAATTTGGGAATGGGGAACTGCTGCAGGGGCAGAACCAGGAGCTGGAATTTGGGATTTGGGGTTACAATCCCAAAATTTGGGATTTGTCAACTGCTGCAGGGGCAGAACCAGGAGCTGGAATTTGGGATTTGGGGGCAAAATCCCAAAATTTGGGATTGGGGAACTGCTGCAGGGGCAGAACCAGGAGCTGGAATTTGGGATTTGGGGGCAAAATCCCAAAATTTGGGATTGGGGAACTGCTGCAGGGGCAGAACCAGGAGCTGGAATTTGGGATTTGGGGGCAAAATCCCAAAATTTGGGACTGGGGAACTGCTGCAGGGGCAGAACCAGGAGCTGGAATTTGGGATTTGGAGTTAACATCCCAAAATTTGGGAGTGGGGAACTGCTGCAGGGGCAGAACCAGGAGCTGGAATTTGGGATTTGGGAGCAAAATCCCAAAATTTGGGACTGGGGAACTGCTGCAGGGGCAGAACCAGGAGCTGGAATTTGGGATTTGGGGGCAAAATCCCAAAATTTGGGACTGGGGAACTGCTGCAGGGGCAGAACCAGGAGCTGGAATTTGGGATTTGGGGTTAAAATCCCAAAATTTGGGAATGGGGAACTGCTGCAGGGGCAGAACCAGGAGCTGGAATTTGGGATTTGGGGTTACAATCCCAAAATTTGGGATTTGTCAACTGCTGCAGGGGCAGAACCAGGAGCTGGAATTTGGGATTTGGGAGCAAAATCCCAAAATTTGGGATTGAGGAACTGCTGCAGGGGCAGAACCAGGAGCTGGAATTTGGGATTTGGGGTTAAAATCCCAAAATTTGGGACTGGGGAACTGCTGCAGGGGCAGAACCAGGAGCTGGAATTTGGGATTTGGGGTTACAATCCCAAAATTTGGGATTTGTCAACTGCTGCAGGGGCAGAACCAGGAGCTGGAATTTGGGATTTGGGGGCAAAATCCCAAAATTTGCGACTGGGGAACTGCTGCAGGGGCAGAACCAGGAGCTGGAATTTGGGATTTGGGGTTAAAATCCCAAAATTTGGGACTGGGGAACTGCTGCAGGGGCAGAACCAGGAGCTGGAATTTGGGATTTGGGGGCAAAATCCCAAAATTTGGGACTGGGGAACTGCTGCAGGGGCAGAACCAGGAGCTGGAATTTGGGATTTGGGGGCAAAATCCCAAAATTTGGGATTAGGGAACTGCTGCAGGGGCAGAACCAGGAGCTGGAATTTGGGGTTAAAATCCCAAAATTTGGGATTGGGGAACGGCTGCAGGGGCAGAACCAGGAGCTGGAATTTGGGATTTGGGGTTAAAATCCCAAAATTTGGGATTAGGGAACTGCTGCAGGGGCAGAACCAGGAGCTGGAATTTGGGATTTGGGGGCAAAATCCCAAAATTTGGGACTGGGGAACTGCTGCAGGGGCAGAACCAGGAGCTGGAATTTGGGATTTGGGGGCAAAATCCCAAAATTTGGGACTGGGGAACTGCTGCAGGGGCAGAACCAGGAGCTGGAATTTGGGGTTAAAATCCCAAAATTTGGGACTGGGGAACCCGCACCTGGATAAAGGATTTGGGGTGAGGGATGGGAAATGGGGGATTGGCGTTTTTCATCTCTGTGCCCGCTGTGGAACCCCCAAACCTCATTCCAGCCCCCCAAAATCCCCCAAAATCCCCCCAAAAAGCCCCAGATTGCTCACGGGGTTGTGCAGCACCAGCTCCTGCAGCGCCTCCAGCTCGGGGTTCAGCGTGGCCGACACCAGCAGGGCCTGGTAGATCTTGGGCATGTGGCTGGGGGGGCACGGGGGGTCACCCCAAAACATCTCAGGGCACCCCAAAATCCTTCGGAGTGCACCAAGAGCGAGCAGGACCCCCCAAAAGTGCTCAGAAACCCCACAAGGCTCCAGCACCCCACAGAATCCTACAGACACCAAAACCTCAGGGGACCCCAAAATATTACAGACCCCAAACCTCTCAGGGAACCCCAAAACCTCTCAGTGTACCCCAAAATCTTACAGACCCAAAACCTCTCAGGGGACCCCAAAACCCTCCCTGGGCACCCCAAAATCCTTCCGAGTGCCCCGAGAGCGAGCAGGACCCCCCAAAAGTGCTCAGAAACCCCACAAGGCTCCAGCGCCCCACAGAATCTTACAGACCCCAAAAGCTCAGTGTACCCCAAAATCTTACAGACCCCAAACCTCTCAGGGAACCCCAAAACCTCTCAGGGGACCCCAAACCCTTAAAGACCCCAAAACCTCTCAGGGAACCCCAAAACCTCTCAGGGGACCCCAAAACCCTCCCTGGGCACCCCAAAATCATTCTGAGTGCCCCGAGAGTGAGCAGGACCCCCCAAAAGTGCTCAAAAACCCCACGAGGCTCCAGCGCCCCACAGAATCCTACAGACCCCAAAAGCTCAGTGTACCCCAAAATCTTACAGACCCAAAACCTCTCAGTGAACCCCAAAATCTTACAGACCCCAAACCTCTCAGGGAACCCCAAAATCTTACAGACCCAAAACCTCAGTGTACCCCAAAATCTTACAGACCCAAAACCTCAGTGTACCCCAAAATCTTACAGACCCAAAACCTCTCAGGGGACCCCAAACCCTGAAAGACCCCAAAACCTCTCAGGGGACCCCAAAACTGTCCCTGGGCACCCCAAAATCCTTCCGAGTGCCCCGAGAGCGAGCAGGACCCCCCAAAAGTGCGCAGAAACCCCATGAGGGTCCAGCGCCCCACAGAATCCTACAGACACCAAAACCTCAGGGGACACCAAAATATTACAGACCCAAAACCTCTCAGGGAACCCCAAAACCTCTCAGTGTACCCCAAAATCTTACAGACCCAAAACCTCTCAGGGGACCCCAAAACCCTCCCTGGGCACCCCAAAATCCTTCCGAGTGCCCCGAGAGCGAGCAGGACCCCCCAAAAGTGCTCAGAAACCCCACAAGGCTCCAGCGCCCCACAGAATCTTACAGACCCCAAAAGCTCAGTGTACCCCAAAATCTTACAGACCCCCAAACCTCTCAGGGAACCCCAAAACCTCTCAGGGGACCCCAAAACCTCTCAGGGGACCCCAAAACCCTCCCTGGGCACCCCAAAATCCCTCCGAGTGCCCCGAGAGCGAGCAGGACCCCCCAAAAGTGCTCAGAAACCCCACAAGGGTCCAGCGCCCCACAGAATCTTACAGACCCCAAAATCTCAGTGTACCCCAAAATCTTACAGACCCCAAAACCTCTCAGGGAACCCCAAAATCTTACAGACCCAAAACCTCAGTGTACCCCAAAATATTACAGACCCCAAAACCTCTCAGGGGACCCCAAAATCCCCCCTGGGCACTTCAGGGAACCCCAAAACCCCCACTGGGCACCCCAAAACCCCCAGTGCCCCACAAAATCTTAAAGACCCCAAAACCTCTCAGGGAACCCCAAATCCTCAGTGCCCCCCCACTGTCCCTGTGTCTCCCCCCGTCCTTCACTGTGTCCCCTCCCTGTCCCCCCTCAGTGTCCCCTCCCATTGTCACCCTCCCTGTCCCCAGGTGTCCCCCCGGTGTCCCCTTCCTGTCCCCCCTGAGTGTCCCCTTGGTGTCCCCTCCCTGTCCCCCCCTCAGTGTCCCCTGAGTGTCCCCTCCCTGTCCCCCCTCAGTGTCCCCTGAGTGTCCCCTCCCTGTCCCCCCTCAGTGTCCCCTGAGTGTCCCCTCCCTGTCCCCCATCAGTGTCCCCTCCCTGTACCCCCCATTGTCACCCTCCCTGTCCCCCAGGTGTCCCCCGGGTGTCCCCTCCCTGTCCCCCTGGGTGTCCCCTGAGTGTCCCCTCCCTGTCCCCCCTCAGTGTCCCCTGAGTGTCCCCTCCCTGTCCCCCCCAGTGTCCCCTCCCTGTCCCCACTCAGTGTCCCCTCCCATTGTCACCCTCCCTGTCCCCAGGTGTCCCCAGGTGTCCCCCTCCCTGTCCCCGAGTGTCCCCTTGGTGTCCCCTCCCTATCCCCCCCAGTGTCCCCTTGGTGTCCCCTCCCTGTCCCCCCCAGTGTCCCCTTCCTGTCCCCCTGGGTGTCCCCTGAGTGTCCCCTCCCTGTTTCCCCTGGGGTCCTCCCTCCCTGTCCCCCCCAGTGTCCCCTACCATTGTCCCCCTCCCTGTCCCCAGGTGTCCCCTCCCTGTCCCCCCCAGTGTCCCCTGAGGGTCCCCTTCCTGTCCCCCTGAGTGTCCCCTCCCTGTCCCCCCATTGTCACCCTCCCTGTCCCCGATCAGTGTCCCCTCCCATTGTCCCTGTCCCTGTCCCCCATTGTCCCCCTCCCTGTCCCCCGGTGTCCCCTCCCTGTCCCCCCCAGTGTCCCCTACCATTGTCCCCCTCCCTGTCTCCCCATTGTCCCCCTCCCTGTCCCCCAGTGTCCCCTCAGCGTCCCCTCCCTGTCCCCATCAGTGTCCCCTCCCACTGTCACCTGCACTGCCCCTCCTGAGTGTCCCCTTGGTGTCCCCTCCCTGTCCCCCTGAGTGTCCCCTTGGTGTCCCCCTCCCTGTCCCCCCCAGTGTCCCCTGAGGGTCCCCTCCCTGTCCCCAGCAGTGTCCCCCGGTGTCCCCCTCCCTGTCCCCCCTGAGTGTCCCCTTGGTGTCCCCTCCCTGTCCCCCCCAGTGTCCCCTGAGGGTCCCCCTCCCTGTCCCCAGCAGTGTCCCCCGGTGTCCCCTCCCTGTCCCCCTGAGTGTCCCCTTGGTGTCCCCTCCCTGTCCCCACCAGTGTCCCCTGAGGGTCCCCTTCCTGTCCCCAGCAGTGTCCCCCAGTGTCCCCTCCCTGTCCACCCCCAGTGTCCCCTCCCTGTCCCCCCATTGTCCCCTCCCTGTCCCCCAGTGTCCCGTCAGCGTCCCCTCCCTGTCCCCATCAGTGTCCCCTCCCATTGTCCCCCTCCCTGTCCCCCCGGTGTCCCCCGGTGTCCCCACCAGAGCAGGGCCCGGATGTCGTCGCCGAAGCCGAAGGAGAGCAGCAGATCGGCCTCGTCCAGCACCAGCAGCTCCAGCCACGGCCGCAGCAACCAGGCTCTGCCCGGCCACGTGTGCCAGGACACGGCCGGGAGTGCCCACCACGACGTCCGGCTGCTCCATCAGCACCGGCCTGGGGACACCCGGGGGTCAGGGGGGCTTGGGGACATCGAGGGGACATCGAGGGGACACCCAGGGAGGGGCAGGGGCAGGCTCTGCCCGGCCACGTGTGCCAGGACACGGCCGGGAGTGCCCACCACGACGTCCGGCTGCTCCATCAGCACCGGCCTGGGGACACCCGGGGGTCACAGGGGCTTGGGGACATCAAGGGGACATTCAAGGGGTCACAGGGGGGCTTGGGGACATCGAGGGGACATCGAGGGGACACCCAGGGAGGGGCAGGGGCCAGGCTGTGCCCAGCCACGGCCAGGAGTGCCCACCACAACGTCCGGCTGCTCCATCAGCACCGGCCTGGGGACACCCGGGGTCAGGGGGACTTGGGGACATCGAGGGGACATCGAGGGGACACCCAGGACATCGAGGGGACATTCAAGGGGTCACAGGGGCTTGGGGACATCGAGGGGACATCGAGGGGACACCCAGGGAGGGGCAGGGGCCAGGCTGTGCCAGGACACGGCCGGGAGTGCCCACCACGACGTCCAGCTGCTCCATCAGCACCGGCCTGGGGACACCCGGGGGTCAGGGGGGCTTGGGGGACATCGAGGGGACACCGGGAGGGGTCGGGGGGCTCGGGGACACCCCGGGGGGCGTCAGGGGTCAGCGGGGGGTGACTGACCGCTGGTCAGCGAGGTCCGAGTGGCCGCAGAGCTCGGCCACGCGCAGCTGGCGGGCGCAGAAGGCGGCGAGGCGGCGCAGGGTGTGCCCGACCTGCCGGGCCAGCTCCGCAGAGGGCACCAGCACCAGCGCCCGCACGGCCTGGGGGCACCGCCGGGGACGCCTGGGGGGACAACGGGGACACCGGGGTCACCAGGGGCACCAGCTGTGCCAGGCCCGGGGACACCGGGGACACCGGGGGCCATCAGCTGTGCCAGGCCTGGGGACACCGGGGTCACCAGGGCCATCAGCCGTGCCCGGCCCGGGGACACCAGGGACACCGGGGTCACCAGGGACACCAGCCGTGCCCGGCCCGGGGACACCGGGGGACACCGGGGCCATCAGCTGTGCCAGGCCTGGGGACACCGGGGTCACCAGGGCCATCAGCCGTGCCCGGCCCGGGGACACCGGGGACACCAGGGCCATCAGCCGTGCCTGGCCCAGGGACACCGGGGTCACCAGGGACACCAGCCATGCCCAGCCTGGGCATCAGTGCCCGCACGGCCTGGGGCACCACCGGGGACGCCTGGGGGGACAATGGGGTCACCCCCAGTGCCCCCCAGTGCCCCCCAGTGCCCCCCAATGCTCCCAATCCCCCCAGTGCCCCCCAGTGCCCCCAGTCCCTCAGAGCCCCCAGTGCTCCCAATCCCCCCAGTGCCTCCATCCCCCAATCCCCCCATGCCCCCAGTGCCCCCAGTGCCCCGGTGCCCCTCACCTCGTTGATGCCCAGCAGTTTGTGCAGCAGGGGCAGCCCCCGTGCCCCTGTGCCCCCCGTGCCCCCAATGTCCCCCGTGCCCCCAGTGCCCCCCGTGCCCCTCACCTCCTTGATGCCCAGCAGTTTGTGCAGCAGGGGCAGGCCCCGTGCCCCAGTGCCCCCTGTGCCCCCCATGCCCCCCGTGCCCCCTGTGCCCCCCGTGCCCCTCACCTCCTTGATGCCCAGCAGTTTGTGCAGCAGGGGCAGCCCCCGTGCCCCCTGTGCCCCCCATGCCCCCCGTGCCCCCCGTGCCCCCCGTGCCCCTCACCTCCTTGATGCCCAGCAGTTTGTGCAGCAGGGGCAGCCCCCGTGCCCCCCGTGCCCCCTGTGCCCCCAATGTCCCCCGTGCCCCCAGTGCCCCCCGTGCCCCCGTGCCCCTCACCTCCTTGATGCCCAGCAGTTTGTGCAGCAGGGGCAGCCCCCATGCCCCCTGTGCCCCCTGTGCCCCCTGTGCCCCCAGTGCCCCCCCGTGCCCCCGTGCCCCTCACCTCCTTGATGCCCAGCAGCTTGTGCAGCAGGGGCAGGCCGTACGCTCCCGTTTTGCCCGAGCCCGTCCTGGCCCGTGCCAGCAGGTCCCTGCCCTCCATGGCCAGCGGGATGGCGCGGGCCTGGATGGCCGTGGGCACGGCCCAGCCCAGCTCCGCCACCGCCTGCGGGCACCGGCGTCACCGTGGGGACAGGCCTCCCCCACGGGGACAGTCCCCGGTGCCACCCCACACCCACGGGGACAGTCCCCAGTGCCACCCCACACCCATGCCAGGGTCCCCAGTGCCACCCCACACCCATGGGGACAGTCCCCAGTGTCCCCTCCCCATGGGGTCAGTCCCCAGTGCCACCCCACACCCATGCCAGGGTCCCCAGTGTCCCCTCCCCACGGGGACAGTCCCCGGTGCCACCCCACACCCACGGGGACAGTCCCCGGTGCCACCCCAGTGCCACCCCACACCCACAGGGACAGTCCCCAGTGCCACCCCAGTGCCACCCCACACCCACGGGGACAGTCCCCGGTGCCACCCCAGTGCCACCCCACACCCACGGGGACAGTCCCCAGTGCCACCCCACACCCACGGGGACAGTCCCCGGTGCCACCCCACACCCACGGGGACAGTCCCCAGTGCCACCCCACACCCCTGGGGACAGTCCCCAGTGCCACCCCACACCCATGGGGACAGTCCCCAGTGCCAAGCCACACCCATGCCAGGGTCCCCAGTGCCACCCCACACCCATGGGGACAGTCCCCAGTGTCCCCTCCCCATGGGGACAGTCCCCAGTGCCACCCCACACCCATGCCAGGGTCCCCAGTGCCACCCCACCCCTGGGGACAGTCCCCGGTGCCACCCCAGTGCCACCCCCTCCCCAAAGGCACAGTCCCCAGTGTCCCCCCAGCCAGAGCACTCCGGTGTCCCCTCAGGCCCCCACCCCTGAAGGGACCCCAATGTCCCCAAAGCGACCCCAAAGTCCCCTCCCCTCATAGGGACCCCCAAATTCCGCCCCCCAAACCGGCCCCGCTCCCGCCCCTCACAGAGACCCCACATCCCTCACGAGCGCCCGGCCACCGCTGCCCTGCAACCCGCCGCTCCCCGCGGCCCGAGCCGCCTCCCGGAGCCCCGCTCGGCCCTCCCGGAGCGCCGCTCACCCTCAGCAGCCGCCCGTCCAGCCCCATGTGCTCGAAGCCCAGCTCCTCCATCTCTGCCGCCATCTTGCCTTCTCCTCCCCCTCTACACACACACTTCCGGCCGCGCCGCGCCGACCACAGACACTTCCGGCAGCGCGGCCAGAGCGCCGCCAGGCCGGCTGGAAGCGCACAGCGCCCCCCGGCGGTGGAGGACTGACAGCACCCCCGGCACCCCAAAATCCGCCCCCGGGCTCGATTTTTGGGGTGAAACCGCCCGGTTTTGGGCAACTGCTGAATTCCTGCAGCGCCACGACCCCCTCCCCGCCCCAAAAAGTGCAGCGACAACTCTTGGTGGAATAAAAAAAACCTTTATTTTCCCCCAAAAAGACACCTCGGGGGGGGGGGCCCTTCGCTGCTCCCCCCATGGCAGGAGAGGCACCCCAAAATCTGCAGGGAGTGGGGGACCCACCCCAGCACCCCAAAATGGGGGGAAGGGGTTCGGGGGTCCCCAAAATGGGGGGGAATGGGTTTGGGGAGCCCCTGGCACCCCAAAATGGGGGGAGGATGGGTTTGGGGGACCCTCCCTGGCACCCCAAAGTGGGTGGGGTGGATTTTGGGGATCCCCCAGGGTTGAGGGTGAGTTTTGGGGTGTTTTTTTGGGATTGGGATGAGTTTTGGGGTGTCTTTTGGGGGTTGGGGTGGATTTTGGGGCACACCCCAGGTCAGAAGGGATTTTGGGGTGTTTTTTGGGGGTTGGGATGAGTTTTGGGGTGTCTTTTGGGGTTGGGGTGGATTTTGGGGCACACCCCAGGTCAGAAGGGATTTTGGGGTGTTTTTTGGGGATTGGGATGAGTTTTGGCGTGTCTTTTGGGGTTGGGGTGGATTTTGGGGCACACCCCAGGTCAGAAGGGATTTTGGGGTGTTTTTAGGGGTTGGGATGAGTTTTGGGGTGTCTTTTGGGGGTTGGGGTGGATTTTGGGGCACACCCCAGGCCAGAAGGGATTTTGGGGTGTTTTTTTGGGATTGGGATGAGTTTTGGGGTGTCTTTTGGGGGTTGGGGTGGATTTTGGGGCACACCCCAGGCCAGAAGGGATTTTGGGGTGTTTTTTTGGGATTGGGATGAGTTTTGGGGTGTCTTTTGGGGGTTGGGGTGGATTTTGGGGCACACCCCAGGCCAGAAGGGATTTTGGGGTGTTTTTTTGGGATTGGGATGAGTTTTGGGGTGTCTTTTGGGGTTGGGGTGGACTTTGGGGCACACCCAGGTCAGAAGGGATTTTGGGGTGTTTTTAGGGGTTGGGATGAGTTTTGGGGTGTCTTTTGGGGTTGGGGTGGTCTTTGGGGCACACCCCAGGTGGGAATGGATTTGGGGGTGCCCCCCCAGGGGTTTTGGGGGGCTAGACGAGTTTTTTGGCCTCGAAGAAGCTCTTGAGGTGCCGCATCTGCCAGAGGCCGGTGAGGATGAGGATGACGGTCTGGGCGATGGACCACCAGAGCACGCGCTGGTTGGTGCTCTCGCTCGTCATGCGGAACCGCTCCTCGCGGTACTGAGGGAGGAAAAACCCAAAAACCCCAAAAATTCACCTCAAAATCCCAAAAATTCACCTCAAAACCTCCTAGATTTACAACAAAACCCCGTAAGTTTACACCAAAACCCCAAAAATTCACCCCAAACCCCACAGATCGCTGGTTGGTGCTCCCGCACGTCATGAGGAACTGTTCCTCACAGTACTGAGGTAGAAAAACAACAAAATCTCAAAAATTTACCTCAAAATCCCCAAAAATTCACACCAAAATCCCAGAAATTCACACTGAAACCCTAAACATTCTACCCAAAAACCCCAAAAATTCACCCCAAAACCCCACAGATTGCTGGTTGGTGCTCCCGCACATCATGAGGAACCGCTCCTCGCAGTACTGAGGGAGGAAAAACCCAAAACCCCAAAAATTCACCTCAAAATCCCAAAAATTCACCTCAAAACCTCAAAAATTCACACGAAAACCCCGTAAGTTTACACCAAAACCCCAAAAATTCACACCCAAAACTCCCTAAATTTACAGGAAAACCCCGTAAGTTTACAACAAAACCCCAAAAATTCACCCCAAATCCCAAAAATTCACCCCAAAACCCCACAGATCGCTGGTTGGTGCTCTCGCTCGTCATGCGGAACCGCTCCTCGCGGTACTGAGGGAGGAAAACCCAAAAACCCCAAAAATTCACCTCAAAATCCCAAAAATTCACCTCAAAACCTCCTAGATTTACAACAAAACCCCGTAAGTTTACACCAAAACCCCAAAAATTCACCCCAAAACCCCACAGATCGCTGGTTGGTGCTCCCACACGTCATGAGGAACCGCGCCCCGCGGTACTGAGGAGGAAAAACCCAAAATCCACACCAAAATCCCAAAATTCACCCCAAAACTCCCTAAATTTACAGGAAAACCCCGTAAGTTTACAACAAAACCCCAAAAATTCACCCCAAAACCCAAAAATTCACCCCAAAACCCCACAGATCGCTGGTTGGTGCTCCCGCACGTCATGAGGAACCGCTCCTCGCGGTACTGAGGGAGAAAACCCAAAATCCACACCAAAATCCCAAAAATTCACCCCGAAAATCCCTAAATTTACAGGAAAACCATGTAAGTTTACAACAAAACCCCAAAAATTCACCCCAAATCCCAAAAATTCACCCCAAAACCCCAAAAATTCACCCCAAAACCCCACAGATTGGTGGTTGGTGCTCCCGCACGTCATGCGGAACCGCTCCTCGCGGTACTGAGGGAGAAAAACCCAAAAACCCCAAAAATTCACCTCAAAATCCCAAAAATTCACCTCAAACCACCCTAGATTTACACGAAAACCCCGTACGTTTACACCAAAACCCCAAAAATTCACCCCAAAACCCCAAAAATTCACCCCAAAACCCCACAGATCGCTGGTTGGTGCTCCCGCACGTCATGAGGAACCGCTCCTCGCGGTACTGAGGGAGAAAAACCCCAAAATCCACACCAAAATCCCAAAAATTCACCCCAAAACTCCCTAAATTTACAGGAAAACCCCGTAAGTTTACAACAAAACCCCAAAAATTCACCCCAAATCCCAAAAATTCACCCCAAAACCCCACAGATCGCTGGTTGGTGCTCTCGCTCGTCATGCGGAACCGCTCCTCACGGTACTGAGGGAGGAAAAACCCAAAATCCACACCAAAATCCCAAAAATTCACCCCAAAACCCCCTAGATTTACACGAAAATCCCGTAAGTTTACAACAAAACCACAAAAATTCACCCCAAAACCCCACAGATTGGTGGTTGGTGCTCCCACACGTCATGCAAGACCACTCCTCGCGGTACTGAGGGAGAAAAACCCAAAAACCCCAAAAATTCACCCCAAAACCCCAAAAATTCACCCCAAACCCCACAGATCGCTGGTTGGTGCTCCCGCACGTCATGAGGAACCGCTCCTCGCAGTACTGAGGTAGAAAAACCCCAAAATCCAACAAATCCCCCCAAAACCCAACAAATCCCCCCAAAACCCAACAAATCCCCCCAAACCCCATAAATTCTCCTCAAAACCCCATAAACCCCCCCAAAATGCCATCAGTTCCCCTAAACCCCAAAAATTGCCCCCAAAACCCCACCAAATCACCCCAAAAGCCCCAAAACACCTCAAAACCTCACAAAACCCCCCAAAACCCCACAAATTCCACCCAAAACCCCACAAATTCCACCCAAAACCCCACAAATTCCCCCAAAACCCCACAAATTCCACCCAAAACCCCACAAATTCCACCCAAAACCCCACAAATTCCACCCAAATCCCCACAAATTCCACCCAAAACCCACAAATTCCACCCAAATCCCACAAATTCCACCCAAAACCCCACAAATTCCACCCAAATCCCCACAAATTCCACCCAAAACCCCACAAATTCCACCCAAATCCCCACAAATTCCACCCAAAACCCCACAAATTCCACCCAAATCCCCACAAATTCCACCCAAAACCCCTCAAATTCCACCCAAAACCCCACAAATTCCACCCAAAACCCCACAAATTCCACCCAAAACCCACAAATTCCACCCAAAACCCCACAAATTCCACCCAAATCCCCACAAATTCCACCCAAAACCCCTCAAATTCCACCCAAAACCCCACAAATTCCACCCAAATCCCCACAAATTCCACCCAAAACCCCACAAATTCCACCCAAAACCCCCCCAGCGACCCCAAAAGCCGCGTTTGACCCCAAAAGGTGCCCGCTGACCCGCTGGTAGTTCTGCTCCTTCTGGATCTGCTCCACCTGGTCGAGCAGCTGGCGCGCGCGGAGCTGCAGCTCCGTCAGCTTGTCCTTGGCGGCGATCTCGGGGTAGTTGTTGGTGTGCTCGCCCACCTGGATGTCCAGGTGCACCCGCTGCGGGACACGGGCACGGGGATGGCACCGGGGCTGGCACCGCGGTGGCAACAACCATGGAAGCGACCATGGTGCCCACCATGGATCCAGCCATGAGAACAACCATGGAAGCGACCATGGTGGCCACCATGGATCCAACTATGAGAACAACCATGGAAATGACCATGGATCCAACCATGGAAAAGACCACGGCACCAACCATGGGAACAACCATGGAAACAACCATGGAAACAATCATGGATCCAACCATGGAACGACCATGCCACCAACCATGGCATCAACCATGGAAACAACCATGGAAACAATCATGGATCCAACCATGGGAACGACCACGCCACCAACCATGGGAACAACCATGGACCCAACCATGGAAACAATCATGGATCCAACCATGGGAACGACCACGCCACCAACCATGGGAACAACCATGGACCCAACCATGGAAACAATCATGGATCCAACCATGGAAACGACCACGCCACCAACCATGGGAACAACCATGGACCCAACCATGGAAACAATCATGGATCCAACCATAGAAACGACCACGGCACCAACCGTGGCATCAACCATGGACCCAACCATGGAAACAATCATGGATCCAACCATGGAACCAGCCATGAGCAGTTGTTGGTGTGCTCGCCCACCTGGATGTCCAGGTGCACCCGCTGTGGGACACGGGCAAGGGGATGGCACCGGGGCTGGCACCGCGGTGGCACGAACCATGGAAGCGACCATGGAAGCGACCATGGTGCCCACCATGGATCCAACCGTGAGAACAACCACGGAAATGACCATGGATCCAACCATGGAAACGACCATGGAAACAACCATAGACACAACCATAGATCCAACCAGGGATCCAACCATGGAAACGACCACGGCAGCAACCATGGCATCAACCATGGACCCAACCATGGAAACAATCATGGATCCAACCATAGAAATGACCATGGCACCAACCATGGCATCAACCATGGAAACAACCATGGAAACAATCATGGATCCAACCATGGGAACGACCACGGCACCAACCATGGAACAACCATGGACCCAACCATGGAAACAATCATGGATCCAACCATAGAAACGACCACGGCACCAACCATGGATCCAATCATGGAAACAATCATGGATCCAACCATGGGAACGACCACGGCACCAACCATGGCATCAACCATGGAAACAACCATGGAAACAATCATGGATCCAACCATAGAAACGACCACGGCACCAACCATGGTATCAACCATGGAAACAACCATGGAAACAATCATGGATCCAACCACGGAACCAGCCATGAGCAGTTGTTGGTGTGCTCGCCCACCTGGATGTCCAGGTGCACCCGCTGCGGGACACGGGCACGGGGATGGCACCGGGGCTGGCACCGCGGTGGCACCAACCTAGGAAGCGACCATGGAAGAGACCATGGAAGCGACCATGGTGCCCACCATGGATCCAACCATGAGAACAACCATGGAAATGACCATGGATCCAACCATGGAAACGACCATGGAAACAACCATAGACACAACCATAGATCCAACCAGGGATCCAACCATGGAAACGACCACGGCACCAACCATGGGAACAACCATGGACCCAACCATGGAAACAATCATGGATCCAACCATGGGAACGACCACGGCACCAACCATGGCATCAACCATGGACCCAACCATGGAAACAATCATGGATCCAACCATGGGAACGACCACGGCACCAACCATGGCATCAACCATGGACCCAACCATGGAAACAATCATGGATCCAACCACGGAACCAGCATGAGCAGTTGTTGGTGTGCTCACCCACCTGGATGTCCAGGTGCACCCGCTGCGGGACACGGGCACGGGGATGGCACCGGGGCTGGCACCGCGGTGGCACCAACCATGGAAGCGACCATGGAAGCGACCATGGTGCCCACCATGGATCCAACCATAGACACAACCATGGAAACGACCATGGATCCGACCATGGAAACGACCATGGAAACAATCATAGACACAACCATAGATCCAACCATGGATCAAACCATGGAAACGACCACGGCACCAACCATGGCATCAACCATGGACCCAACCGTGGAAACAACCACGGCACCAACCATGGGAACGACCACGGCACCAACCATGGGAACAACCATGGAAACGACCATGGAAACAATCATGGATCCAACCATGGGAACGACCACAGCACCAACCATGGCATCAACCATGGATCCAATCATGGAAACAATCATGAATCCAACCATGGGAACGACCACGGCACCAACCATGGCATCAACCATTTACCCAACCATGGAAACAATCATGGATCCAACCATGGGAACGACCACGGCACCAACCATGGCATCTACCATGGACCCAACCATGGAAACAATCATGGATCCAACCATGGAACCAGCCATGAGCAGTTGTTGGTGTGCTCGCCCACCTGGATGTCCAGGTGCACCCGCTGCGGGACACGGGCACGGGGATGGCACCAGGGCTGGCACCGCGGTGGCACCAACCTAGGAAGCGACCATGGAAGAGACCATGGAAGCGACCATGGTGCCCACCATGGATCCAACCATGAGAACAACCACGGAAATGACCATGGATCCAAGCATGGAAATGACCATGGAAACAACCATAGACACAACCATAGATCCAACCATGGATCCAACCATGGAAACGACCACGGCACCAACCATGGGAACAACCATGGACCCAACCATGGAAACAATCATGGATCCAACCATAGAAACGACCACAGCGACCATGGCACCAACCATGGAAACGACCACGGCACCAACCATGGAAACGACCACGGCACCAACCATGGAAACAATCATGGATCCAACCATGGGAACAACCATGGATCCAATCATGGATCCAACCATGGAAACGACCACAGCACCAACCATGGGAACAACCATGGATCCAATCATGGAAACAATCATGGATTCAACCATGGAAACGACCACGCCACCAACCATGGCATCAACCATGGACCCAACCATGGAAACAATCATGGATCCAACCATGGGAACGACCACAGCACCAACCATGGCACCAACCATGGAACCAATCACGGAATTGACCATGGCACCAACCATGGCACCATGGAAGCAACCATGGAACCAATCACGGAATTGACCACGGCACCAACCATGGCACCATGGAAGCAACCATAGAACCAATCACAGAATTGACCACGGCACCAACCACGGCACCAACCATGGAACCAATCACGGAATTGACCATGGCACCAACCACGGCACCATGGAAGCAACCATGGAACCAATCACGGAATTGATCATGGCACCAACCATGGCACCATGGAACCAATCATGGAATTGACCACGGCGCCAACCATGGCACCGACCATGGAACCAATCACGGAACTGACCACGGCACCAACCATGGCACCATAGAAGCAACCATGGAACCAATCACAGAATTGACCATGGCACCAACCACGGCACCGACCATGGAACCAATCACGGAATTGACCATGGCACCAACCATGGAACCATGGAACCAATCACGGAATTGACCATGGCACCAACCATGGAACCATGGAACCAATCACGGAATTGACCATGGCACCAACCATGGCACTGACCACGGAACCGACCGTGGAACCGACCGTGGATCCGATCACGGCACCAACCGTGGCACCAACCGTGGCGCCAACCGTGGCACCAACCATGGCACCAACCGTGGCACCAACCGTGCCACCAACCGTGCCACCAACCGTGGCAGCAGCCACTGGAGTTGGAGGCCAGGGTGGGCAGGGCTGTGGGCACAGGGCTGTGCCAGCCTTCCCAGGGTTATCCCAGGGCAGTGCCAGGCCGGCACACGGCTGTGCCAGGCTGGCCGCGGGCATTACCAGCTTGCCCCCGGCGAAGAGCGCCATGCGGGTGGAGTTGGAGTGCAGGCAGATCTGGTGCTCGCCCGGCGTGTGCGACGTGAACGTGAAGCGACCCTCGGAGCCGTACTGCCGCGACAGCACCACCTGTGCCAACGTGGGGATGGCGTCAGGGCCGCGGGCACGGCCGCCGGCACCGCCCGCGCCAACGCGGGGACGGCGTCAGGGCGGTGGGCACGGCCGCCGGCACTGCCCGCGCCAACGCGGGGACGGCGTCAGGGCCGTGGGCACGGCCGCCGGCACCGCCCGCGCCAACGCGGGGACGGCGTCAGGGCCATGGGCACGGCCGCTGGCACCGCCCGCGCCAACGTGGGGACGGCGTCACGGCGTCAGGGCCATGGGCACGGCCGCCGGCACCGCCCGCGCCAACGTGGGGACGGCGTCACGGCGTCAGGGCCGTGGGCACGGCCGCCGGCACCGCCCGCGCCAACGCGGGGACAGCGTCAGGGCCGTGGGCACGGCCACCGGCACCGCCCGCGCCAACGTGGGGACGGCGTCAGGGCAGTGGCACCGGGGCATGGCCCAAGGGGCACCCAAACCCCTCCAGGGAGCCCTCCCCTTGCCCAGGGGGTGCCCAGGGGATGCCCATGGACCCCTCCCCATGCCCAGGGGGTGCCCAGAGACCCCTCCCCATGCCCAGGAGATGCCCAAAGCCCACCAAAGACCCCTCCCCATGCCCAGGGGGTGCCCAGGGGGTGCTCAGAGACCCCTCCCCGTGCCCAGGAGGTGCCCAAACCCCACCAAGGACCCCTCCCCGTGCCCAGGAGATGCCCAGGGACCCTTCCCCATGCCCATGATGTGCCCAAAGCCCACCAAGGACCCCTCCCCATGCCCAGGGGATGCCCAGGGGATGCCCAGGGACCCCTCCCCATGCCCAGGGGATGCCCAGAGACCCCTCCCCATGCCCATGATGTGCCCAAACCCCACCAAAGATCCCTCCCCGTGCCCAGGAGTTGCCCAAGGACCCTTCCCCATGCCCAGGGGGTGTCCAGGGGGTGCCCAGGGGGTGCCAAGAGACCCCTCCCCATGCCCATGAGGTGCCCAAAGCCCACCAAGGACCCCTCCCCATGCCCAGGAGATGCCCAGGGACCCTTCCCCATGCCCAGGGGGTGCCCAGAGACCCCTCCCCATGCCCAGGAGGTGCCCAAACCCCACCAAGGACCCCTCCCCATGCCCAGGGGATGCCCAGGGACCCTTCCCCATGCCCAGGGGGTGCCCAGGGACCCTTCCCCATGCCCATGATGTGCCCAAAGCCCACCAAGGACCCCTCCCCATGCCCAGGGGATGCCCAGGGGATGCCCAGGGGGTGCCCAGAGACCCCTCCCCATGCCCAGGGGATGCCCAGAGACCCCTCCCCATGCCCAGGAAGTGCCCAAACCCCCCCAAAGGCCCCTCCCCGTGCCCAGGGGATGCCCAGAGACCCTTCCCCATGCCCAGGGGGTGCCCAGGGGGTGCCCAGAGACCCCTCCCCATGCCCATGATGTGCCCAAACCCCCCCCAAAGGCCCCTCCCCGTGCCCAGAAGATGCCCAGGGACCCCTCCCCATGCCCGGGCACCCCTCCCCGTGCCCACCCCTCACCTTTCCCTCGGGGTCCTTGACCTCCACGTGCATGCCCAGGCCGGGCGTGGAGGGCAGGAAAGCCTCGGACTGCTTGTCCCACAGCTGCGTCCGGTAATTGCCTGGCACCGGGCGGGCACGGGGGCTCGGTGCCAGCCCCGTGTGCCCGCTGGCCTCTGCCTTCCCCCCCTGCGAGCCCCGCAATGGTTCCTTCCGCTCCCCCCGCAAACTGCCCGGTGCTCTCTCCCGTTTCCCCCCCTGCCATTCGCAGTGGTGTCTCCCGTTCCCCCTCATCAATTCCCGGTGGTCTCTCCCGCCCCTCCCCCGCCGCCATTCCCGGTGCTCTCCCCCCGTTCTCCCCTCACGCCCCCCCGCCATTCCCGGTGCTCCCCGGCGCCGCCCGCACCGATGACCATGGTCTCGTCGGGGATCTCCTCGATGAAGCAGCGCTTCTCGGTCTCTCCGATGTGGAAGTAGAGCCCGTGCGCGCCCCAGCCCAGCAGCAGCACCGCGGCCATCGCCGCCCTCAGCGCTTCTCCCGGCGCCGCCATGATCCCTCCCTCCCTGCCGCCGCCACCGCAGCGCGCATGCGCCGGCGCCTCACGCTGCCCACCGCGCATGCGCCGCACCCTCAGCGCAGGCTCCGCGCACGCGCGGTGCCGCCCTCAGCGCCGCGCTTGGCTCTGCGCATGCGCCTCGCCCGCGGCCACTCAGCGCTCCCCACGCCGCCCCTCGGCGCGCCCCGCCGCTCCCGCAGCGCGCATGCGCGCCCGCCGCCGCCGTGGCGCAGCGGGGAGGGCGCCGCTCCCTCAATGTGAGACCGCGGGTTCGAGCCCCGCCGCGGCCGCCGCGGGGATCGCCGTGTCCCCGTGTCCCCCCGTGGCGTTGTCGCGCTGTCGCCTCCCCCTCCCCCCGCCATGTGTCCCCTCGGTTGTCACCCCGCGACGGCCGGGGCGGGGCGCGCCCTCCCCAGGAGTGTGGCAACACCACCGGCAACCTCCTTCCTTCCTTCCTCCCTCCCTCCCTCCCTCGCCGCTGCCCGCTGCGCCCGGAGCCGGGGTCCCGCAGGAACCGGGGGTCCCGCAGGCACCGGGGGTGTCACAGGAACCGGGGGTGTCACAGGAACCGGGGTCCCGCAGGAACCGGGGTCCCGCAGGCACCGGCGGTGTCACAGGAACCGGGGGTGTCACAGGAACCGGGATCCCACCGGAGCCGGGGATCCCAGCGGAGCCGGGGCTGTCACAGGAGCCGGGGGTCGCACCGGAGCCGGGGGTCCCGCAGGAGCCCGGGGGTCGCAGCGGAGCTGAGGTCGCACCGGAGCCGGGATTCCACCGGCGCCGCTGTCCCAGCGCAGCCGGAGGTCGCACCGGAGCCGGGGTCCCAGCGGAACCGGAGTTCGCAGCGGACCCGGGGGTCGCACCGGAGCCAGGCGTGTCACAGGAGGCGGGGGTCGCACCGGAGGCGGGGGTGTCACAGGAACCGGCGGAACCGGCAGTCCCAGCGCAGCCGGGGGTCGCACCGGAGCCGGAGTCCCAGCGGAACCCGAGTTCGCAGCGGAGCCGGGGGTCGCAGCGGAGCCGGGGGTCCCAGCGGAACCGGCGGTCCCAGCGGAGCCGGGGGGTCGCAGCGGAGCCGGGGGTCGCAGGGTCACACCGGAGCCGGGGGTCCCATGGGTGAGCGCTGCCCGGGGACCCCGCGCACGGCCCGGCCGGGCTGCATGGGACACGGAGCGCCTGGCACGGCCGGTGCCGCCACCGGGAGGGGTCCCCAAGGCTCGGGGGGCGCGGGCAGGGGGCGCGGGGGTCTCCGGGTGGCCGCCCTCAGCCTCGCCCTCCTCTTCCTCCGCGCAGAGGCCGAAGGCTTCGCCCTCTGCCACGCGCCCGCGCTGCAGACCAAGGTGTTCCAGTACCGGTAAGGGACAGCCCGGGGGTGGCGGGGGACAGCGGTGGCACCGAGGGGTGGCACCGAGGGGTGGCACCGAGGGGTGGCACCGAGGGGTGGCACCGCTGTCCCCCCTTGGCCCGCCAGGCTCTGGGACGTGAACCAGCGGTCGCTGTACCTGCGCGATGACCAGCTGGTGGCCGGGCACCTGCAGGGCGCCAACGCCGCGCTGGAAGGTGACACGGGGACACGCGCGGGGACACGCGCGGGGACACGCGTGGGGACACGGGGACACGCGCTGAGGGTCCCCGTGTCACCTGCAGAGAAGGTGTTCTGGGTGCCCAACCATGCCCTGGAGCCCGCGCGGCTGCCGGTGATCCTGGGCATCCGGCACGGCTCCCGCTGCCTGGGCACCGAGCGCGGCCCCGCCGGAGAGCCGCGGCTGCGGCTGCAGGTGGGGACAGCGGCGACAGCGAGGGGACAGTGGGGACAGTGAGGGGACAGCGAGGACAGCGAGGGGACAGCGGGACAGCGAGGGGACAGCGGGGACAGTGAGGGGACAGCGAGGGGACAGCGGGGACAGTGAGGGGACAGCGGGACAGCGAGGGGACAGCGGGGACAGTGAGAGGACAGCGAGGGGACAGCGGGGACAGTGAGAGGACAGCGAGGGGACAGCGGGGACAGTGAGGGGACAGCGGGGACAGCGAGGGGACAGTGAGGGGACAGCGGGACAACGAGGAGACAGCGGGGACAGTGAGGGGACAGCGGGGACAGTGAGGGGACAGCGGGGACAGCGAGGGGACAGCGGGAACAGTGAGGGGACAGCGAGGGGACAGCGGGGACAGTGAGGGGACAGAGGGGACAGCGAGGGGACAGCGGGGACAGTGAGGGGACAGCGGGACAGCGAGGGGACAGCGGGGACAGTGAGGGGACAGCGGGGACAGTGAGGGGACAGAGGGGACAGCGAGAGGACAGCGGGGACAGCGAGGGGACAGCAGGGATAGCGGGACAGCGAGGGGACAGCGGGGATAGTGAGGGGACAGCGGGGACAGCGAGGGGACAGCGGGGATAGTGAGGGGACAGCGGGGACAGCGCGGGGACACTGGAGGGAGGGGGATGGGGACACCAAGGCTATGGGGACACCAGGGGGATGGTGATGAGGATGGGGACAAAAACGTTTTGGGGATGGGACACCCTGGGGAGGGGACACCTGGGGACATGCAGACCTCAGGGATGCGACATTGTGAGGTGGGGACACGGGGACCTCGGGGATGGGGACACGGGGACCTCGGGGATAGGGACATTGTGGGATGGGGACATGGGGACATCAGGGCTGGGGACACGGGGACCTCAGGGGTGGGACACTGCTGGGTGGGGACACCGGGACCTCGGGGATGGGGACACGGGGACCTCGGGGGTGGGACATTGTGGGATGGGGACACGGGGGCCACAGGGAGTGGACATTGTGGGGTGGGGACACGAGGACATCAGGGATGGGGACACGGGGGCCACGGGGATAGGGACATTGTGGGATGGGGACATGGGGACATCAGGGCTGGGGACACGGGGACCTCAGGGGTGGGACATTCTGGGATGGGGGCACCGGGACCTCGAGGATGGGGACACGGGGACCTCAGGGGTGGGACACTGCTGGGTGGGGACACGGGGGCCACAGGGAGTGGACATTGTGGGGTGGGGACACGAGGACATCAGGGATGGGGACATGGGGATTTCGGGGATGGGACATTGTGGGGTGGGGACACCGGGACCTCGGGGATGGGGACACGGGGACCTCAGGGCTGGGGACACGGGGACCTCAGGGGTGGGACACTGCTGCGTGGGGACATTACAGCCCGGCCCCACGCCGCGCCGCGGCTGTGGCACGCGGTGCCCGCGGTGCCCGCACGCTGCCGGGCGCTGTCCCCGCGGGTGACACCGGGGGTGGCCCGCAGGACGTGGACATCCGGGAGCTGCCCCGCACCGGGGACAGCGCGGCCGCCTTCACCTTCTTCCGCTCCTACCGGGACGGGCTGTGGCGCTTCGAGTCGGCCGCGCACCCCGGCTGGTTCCTGTGCACGTCCCCGCGCGGCCACCAGCCCCTGGCGCTCTGTCGCCACCGCGATGTCACCTCCCACCTGCTCGACTTCTACTTCCAGCTCTGCTGAGCCCCCCCGGCCCCCGCGCGGCCACAGCGGAGCCCCAGGGTGGTGGCATCTTCCCGGGGAGGGTGGCATAGACCCCAGGGTGGTGGCATCTTCCTGGAGAGGGTGGCATAGCCCCCAGGGTGGTGGCATCCTCATCCCAGGGTGGTGGCATCTTCCCGGGGAGGGTGGCATAGCCCCCAGGGTGGTGGCATCTTCCCGAGGAGGGTGGCATAGCCCCCAGTGTGGTGGCATCTTCCCGGGGAGGGTGGCATAGCCCCCAGGGTGGTGGCATCTTCTCGGGGAGGGTGGCATAGCCCCCAGGGTGGTGGCATCTTCCCGGGGAGGGTGGCATAGCCCCCAGGGTGGTGGCATCTTCCCGGGGAGGGTGGCATAGCCCCCAGGGTGGTGGCATCTTCCTGGAGAGGGTGGCATAGCCCCCAGTGTGGTGGCATCTTCCCGGGGAGGGTGGCATAGCCACCAGGGTGGTGGCATCTTCCCGGGGAGGGTGGCATAGCCCCCAGGGTGGTGGCATCTTTCTGGAGAGGGTGGCATAGCCCCCAGGGTGGTGGCATCTTCCTGGAGAGGGTGGCATAGCCCCCAGGGTGGTGGCATCCTCATCCCAGGGTGGTGGCATCTTCCTGGAGAGGGTGGCATAGCCCCCAGGGTGGTGGCATCCTCATCTCAGGGTGGTGGCATCTTCTCGAGGAGGGTGGCATAGCCCCCAGGGTGGTGGCATCCTCATCCCAGGGTGGTGACATCACCCTGGAGAGGGTGGCATCTCCTCCCCTGGGTGGTGACATCTACCTGGGAAGGGTGGCATCTCCACCAGGGTGGTGACATCTTCCTGGAGAAGGTGGCATCTCCCCCCCCCGGGGTGGTGGCATCCCCCTGGAGATGGTGGCATCCCCAGGGTGGTGGCATCTTCCTGGAGAGGGTGGCATCTTCATCCCAGGGTGGTGACATCACCCTGGAGAGGGTGGCATCCTCCCCAGGATAGTGACATCCTCGCCCAGGGGTGCTGGCATCCCCCTGGAGAGGTGCCACCCCCCCAGGGTGGTGACATCCTCACCCAGGGATGGTGACATCCCCCTGGAGAGGTGCCACCCCCCCAGGATGGTGACATCCTCAGGGAGGGTGACATCCCCCTGGGGAGGTGCCACCCCCCCAGGATGGTGACATCCTCAGGGAGGGTGACATCCCCCTGGGGAGGTGCCACCCCTCCAGGATGGCGACATCCTCCCTCAGGGATGGTGACATCCCCCTGGAGAGGTGCCACCCCCAGGGTGGTGACATCCTCCCTCAGGGATGGTGACATCCCCCTGGGGAGGTGCCACCCCTCCAGGATGGCGACATCCTTGCCCAGGGGTGCTGGCATCCCCGTGGGGAGGTGCCACCCCCCCAGGATGGTAACATCCTCCCTCAGGGATGGTGACATCCCCCTGGGGAGGTGCCACCCCCCCAGGGTGGTGACATCCTCACCCAGGGATGGTGACATCCCCCTGGGGAGGTGCCACCCCTCCAGGATGGCGACATCCTCCCTCAGGGATGGTGACATCCTTGCTCCTCGGCGACATCTTCCCCAGGACGGTGACATCCATCCGCGATTGTGCCATCCCCCCTTCTCCTGGGGGTGCCACCCCCTTGGGGACAGCGACATCCCTCCCTCGGCGTGGTGCCACCCCCCTGGGGACGGCGACATCCCCCTGGGGACGGCGACATTCCCCTGGGGACGGCGACATCCCCCTGGGGACGGCGACATCCTCACCGGAGCGCGAATAAAGAGATGTCGAGGCCACGCGGTGCCTGAGCGCGCGTGGCACAGGGGTGGCACAGGGGTGGCACACGGGTGGCACACGGGTGGCACACGGGTGGCCCGGCGGGGACAGGGCGGGGCTGGTGGCCCCGCGGGATGTGTCACCGCGGCGGGGTGTCCGCTCTTGCGCCACCCGCGCGATGGGGACAGAGCCGGACATCCCCGGGCGCGGGTGACGCGGCCACTTCCCGGATCCCGCCCGGGGACAGAGGGTGGCACCGCGGGCACGCGCCACGGGGGACGCGCGGGGACACGGGGGACACGGGGGACAGCGAGTGGGGGACAACAGGGACAGGGGAGGTGGCATTTTGGGGACAGGGAGTGGGGAACAATGGGGACAGGGGAGGTGGCATTTTGGGGGCAGGGCACATGGCATTTTGGGGACAGGGAGTGGGGACAACAGGGAGAGGGGAGGTGGCATTTTGGGGACAGGGAGTGGGGACAACAGGGACAGGAAGCGGTGGCATTTTGGGGACAGGGAGTGGGGACAACAGGGACAGGAAGCGGTGGCATTTTGGGGGCAGGGCACATGGCATTTTGGGGACAGGGAGTGGGGAACAATGGGGACAGGGGAGGTGGCATTTTGGGGACAGGGAATGGGGGGGACAGGGAGAGGGGAGGTGGCATTTTGGGGACAGGGAATGGGGACCACAGGGAGAGGGGAGGTGGCATTTTGGGGACAGGGAATGGGGAACAACGGGGACAGGGGAGGTGGCATTTTGGGGACAGGGAATGGGGACCACAGGGAGAGGGGAGGTGGCATTTTGGGGACAGGTCACCATGGGGACAGGGCACACAGTGCCTTGGGGACAAGGGACAACAGGGATGGGACACTGGGGACACTGGGGACAGTTCTCACAGCACCTCGGGGACAGCACTCACGGGGACAATGGTGACAAGGTGGTGGCACCACGGGCACGGGGGACACTGCGGGGACAGGCCTGGCACGGGGGACACTGCGGGGACAGGCCTGGCACGGGGGACATGGCGCGGGGGACATCCCCGCCACGGTGACCGCGGGCCTCACGGGGGACGCTGGCACCTGGTGGCATTTCGCCATCGCCCGGTGTCGCTGTCACTGTCACTGTCACTGTCACTGTCACCCGCCCCGCCAGTTCCCGGGGCTGGCCCTGTCCCCGCCCCGCCCGGCCCTATAAAGCCACTGTCACCCGGGACACGGGAGGTGACACATCCGCAGGTGCCACCAGGGACGGGGGACAAGCTTGGGGACAATCCTGCCCAGAGGTGCCACCCGTGCCGGGCCCAGCCATGTCGCGCGCGTCCAGAGCTGCCCTCAGGTGAGCGGGGACAGCGCGGGGACAGCGCGGGGACAGCGCGGGGACAGCGCGGGAGTGTCACCTCCCCGCCCCACCCCGTGTCACCTGCCCTGACCCCTGTGTCCCCACAGAGGGACATCGCAGGGACACCCCCCGGGGGTCGCGGCGGGGGACGGGGACACGGCCGAGGGTGTCATCGACCCCGACATGGTGGCCTTGTTCAAGGACTTCCTGGGAGAAGGTGGGCGCGGGTGTCCCCGTGTCCCTGTCCCCGTGTCCCTGTCCCCATGTCCCCATGTGCCACCTGTCCATCCCCGTGTCTCCATGTCCCCATGTCCCACCTGTCCATCCTGGTGTCCCCATGTCCCACCTGTCCATCCCCGTGTCCCCGTGTCCCACATGTCCATCCCCGTGTCTCCATGTCCCCATGTCCCACCTGTCCATCCCAGTGTCCCCATGTCCCCGTGTCCCCATGTCCCACCTGTCCATCCCCCTGTCCCCATGTCCCCATGTCCCACCTGTCCATCCCCGTGTCCCCATGTCCCACCTGTCCATCCCTGTGTCCCCATGTCCCATGTCCCACCTGTCCATCCCCGTGTCCCCATGTCCCCGTGTCTCCATGTCCCACTGTCCATCCCTGTGTCCCCATGTCCCACCTGTCCATCCCTGTGTCCCCATGTCCCACCTGTCCATCCCCGTGTCCCCATGTCCCACCTGTCCATCCCCGTGTCCCCGTGTCCCCATGTCCCATCTGTCCATCCCCATGTCCCCATGTCCCACATGTCCATCCCTGTGTCCCCATGTCCCACCTGTCCATCCTGGTGTCCCCATGTCCCATGTCCCACCTGTCCATCCCCATGTCTCATGTCTCATGTCCCATGCCCCATGTCCCACCTGTCCATCCCTGTGTCCCCATGTCCCATGTCCCCCTGTCCATCCCCGTGTCCCCATGTCCCACCTGTCCATCCTGGTGTCCCCATGTCCCCATGTCCCACCTGTCCATCCTGGTGTCCCCATGTCCCACCTGTCCATCCCCATGTCTCATGTCTCATGTCCCATGCCCCATGTCCCCACCTGTCCATCCCTGTGTCCCCATGTCCCATGTCCCCACATGTCCATCCCTGTGTCCCCGTGTCCCCATGTCCCACTGTCCATCCTGGTGTCCCCATGTCCCCATGTCCCCGTGTCCCCATGTCCCACCTGTCCATCCTGGTGTCCCCATGTCCCCGTGTCTGCATGTCCCCCTGTCCATCCCTGTGTCCCCATGTCCCCATGTCCCACCTGTCCATCCCTGTGTCTCCATGTCCCACCTGTCCATCCTGGTGTCCCCATGTCCCCGTGTCCCCATGTCCCACCTGTCCATCCCTGTGTCCCCATGTCCCCCTGTCCATCCCTGTGTCCCATGTCCCCAGAGCTGGTGGTGGCCTTCGGGGGGTCTCAGCCGGTGGCCCAGCCGTACCATTACGTGATGCGGGACACGGAGCAGCAGGGGCTGTGCCTGCGCCACGGCCAGCTGGTGGCCACCAGCCTGCAGGGGGCCAATGCCAGCCTGGAAGGTGGGTGACACCAGGGGACAGGGGTGACACTCCGTGGGTGACACCGGGGGGACAGGGGTGACAATCTGTGGGTGACACCGGGGGGACAGGAGTGACAATCTGTGGGTGACACCGGGGGGAACAGGGTGACAGTCCAGGGATGACATTCTGGAGGCATAGGGGTGACAATCTGTGGTGTCCTCCTGGTGGCCACCAGCCTGCAGGGGGCCAACGCCAGCCTGGAAGGTGGGTGACACGGGGGGACACGGGTGACACTCCGTGGGTGACACCGGGGGGACAGGGGTGACAATCTGTGGGTGACACCGGGGGGACAGGGGTGACACTGCCCATGGATGACACTGCCCATGGGTGACACTCCATGGGTGACGTTCTGGAGGAACAGAGGTGACAATCTGTGGGTGACACCGGGGAGACAGGGGTGACAATCTGTGGGTGACACCGGGAGGAACAGGGGTGATACTCTGGGTGACACTCCATGGGTGACGTTCTGGAGGAACAGGGGTGACAATCTGTGGGTGACACCGGGGGGAACAGGGTGACACTACCCATGGGTGACACTCCATGGGTGACATTCTGGAGGAACAGGGGTGACAATCTCTGGGTGACACCAGGGGGACAGGGGTGACACTGCCCATGGGTGACACTCCATGGGTGACATTCTGGAGGAACAGGGGTGACAATCTGTGGGTGACACCGGGAGGAACAGGGGTGATACTCTGGGTGACACTCCATGGGTGACATTCTGGAGGAACAGGGGTGACAATCTCTGGGTGACACCGGGGGGAACAGGGTGACACTGCCCATGGGTGACACTCCATGGGTGACGTTCTGGAGGAACAGGGGTGACAATCTCTGGGTGACACCGGGGGGACAGGGGTGACACTGCCCATGGGTGACACCGGGGGGACAGGGGTGACACTGCCCATGGATGACACTGCCCATGGGTGACACTCCATGGGTGACGTTCTGGAGGCACAGGGGTGACAATCTGTGGGTGACACCGGGGGGACAGGGGTGACAATCTGTGGGTGACACTCCATGGGTGACACTCCACGGGTGACAATCCATGGGTGACATTCTGGAGGCACAGGGGTGACAATCTGTGGTGTCCTCCTGGTGGCCACCAGCCTGCAGGGGGCCAACGCCAGCCTGGAAGGTGGGTGACACCAGGGGGACAAGGGTGACACTCCGTGGGTGACACCGGGGGGACAGGGGTGACAATCTGTGGGTGACACCGGGGGGACAGGGGTGACACTGCCCATGGGTGACACTGCCCATGGGTGACACTGCCCATGGATGACACTGCCCATGGGTGACACTCCATGGGTGACGTTCTGGAGGTACAGGGGTGACAATCTGTGGGTGACACCAGGGGACAGGGGTGACACCAGGGGGACAGGGGTGACAATCTCTGGGTGACACCAGGGGGACAGGGGTGACACTGCCCATGGGTGACACTCCATGGGTGACACTCCACGGGTGACAATCCATGGGTGACATTCTGGAGGAACAGGGGTGACAATCTGTGGTGTCCTCCTGGTGGCCACCAGCTGCAGGGGGCCAACGCCACCCAGGAAGGTGGGTGACACCGGGGGGACAGGGGTGACACTGCCCATGGGTGACACTCCATGGGTGACGTTCTGGAGGAACAGGGGTGACAATCTCTGGGTGACACCAGGGGGACAGGGGTGACACTGCCCATGGGTGACACTCCATGGGTGACGTTCTGGAGGAACAGGGGTGACAATCTCTGGGTGACACCAGGGGGACAGGGGTGACACTGCCCATGGGTGACACTCCATGGGTGACATTCTGGAGGCACAGGGGTGACAATCTGTGGTGTCCTCCTGGTGGCCACCAGCTGCAGGGGGCCAACGCCACCCAGGAAGGTGGGTGACACCGGGGGGGTGGCACTCCACGGGTGGCACTGCCCGGGGTGTCCCTCTGGGGGGACAGGGGTGACACTCCACGGGTGGCACTCCACGGGTGGCACTGCCCGGGGTGTCCCTCCGGGGTGACATTGGTGACACCGCCGTGTCGCGCAGAGCCCATCAGCGTTGTCCCCAACCGGCACCTGGAGCGCCGGCGCTGTCCGCTCATCGTTGGCATCCGCGGTGGCACCTGGGCACTGTCCTGCGGCACCGGCCCCGAGCCCCGGCTGAGCCTGGAGGTGACACAGGGGACGTGGAGGTGGCACAGGGGACATGGGGGTGACCTGGGCTCAATCCAAGGTGGGCAACTCAAAGTGGACAACCCAAGGTGGGCAACTCAAGGTGGTCAACCCATCTGGGGTTGCCCACCTTGGATCGTCCCACCTTGATTGAGCCACCTTGGGTTGTCCCACCTTGGATTGACCCATCTTGACTGACCCACCTCGGGTTGCCCACCTTGAGTTGTCCACCTTGGATTGACCCATCTTGGGTTGTCCACCTTGGCTTGACCCATTTTGACTGACCCACCTTGGGTTGCCCACCTTGGATTGACCCATCTTGACTGACCCACCTCAGGTTGCCCACCTTGGGTTGACCCACCTTGATTGACCCACCTTGGGTTGCCCACCTTGGGTTGACCCACTGTGGATTGACCCACCTTGGGTTGCCCACCTTGGGTTGACCCACTGTGGATTGACCCACCTTGGGTTGCCCACCTTGGGTTGACCCACTGTGGATTGACCCACCTTGGGTTGCCCACCTTGGGTTGTCCACCTTGGATTGTCCCACCTTGATTGACCCACCTTGGGTTGCCCACCTTGATTGACCCATCTTGACTGACCCACCTTTGGTTGACCCACCTTGGATTGACCCACCTTGGGTTGACCCATCTTGACTGACCCACCTTGGGTTGACCCACCATGGATTGACCCACCTTGGGTTGACCAAGTGGAGCTGGATC
The DNA here is from genome assembly GCF_031753505.1 of Anomalospiza imberbis. Taxonomy (NCBI): domain Eukaryota; kingdom Metazoa; phylum Chordata; class Aves; order Passeriformes; family Viduidae; genus Anomalospiza; species Anomalospiza imberbis. Next base: position 4,069,194 of record NC_089708.1, read on the forward strand.
AACCCAAGGCAGGTCAACTCAAAGTGGGGACACCCTGGGGTGGTGAGGACCCAAAAATGCGTCAGCTCCAGGTGGGTGGCCCAAGGTGGGGACACCCAGAGGTGGGTCAGCCCAAGGTGGTGTCACCTGGACATGGGGTCACCTGGAGATGGTGCCACCTGCAGATGGGTGTTCCTCAAGGTGGTGTCACCTGGAGATGGGGACACCTGGAGATGGGGACACCTGGAGATGGTGCCACCTGCAGATGGGTGTTCCTCGAGGTGGCACCACCAGGCCGCGGCCGCTCCCCGTGCCGGTGCCACCGCGGGTGCCACCATTTGGTGTCCCCTGCCCAGCAGGACGTGGGGCTGCTGGAGCTGTTCTCGAGTGACAAGGACAGGGCCACGCCCTTCACCTTCTACAAGACCTTCGGGGGCTCCACGCACACCTTCGAGGCCGCCGCCTTCCCCGGGCTCTTCCTCAGCACGGCCACGGGCCCGGACGAGGCGCTGGCCCTGGCACCGCCCCCCGCTGCCACCGCCTTCTACCTGCGCCGCAAGTGACAGTGCCACCAGGCAGGGACGTCCCTGGTGGGACCACCTTCCACCTTCCATGGTGCCACCACCATCACCTTCTACCTGCGCCGCAAGTGACACCCAGGGGACGTCCATGGTGGGACATCCATGGTGGGACATCCTTCCATGGTGGGGACATCCATGGTGCCACCACCATCACCTTCTACCTGCTCCGCAAGTGACACCCAGGGGACGTCCATGGTGGGACATCCATGGTGCCACCACCATCACCTTCTACCTGCGCCGCAAGTGACACCCAGGGGACGTCCATGGTGGGACATCCATGGTGGCACCACCATCACCTTCTACCTGCACCGCAAGTGACACCCAGGGGATGTCCATGGTGGGACATCCATGGTGGGACATCCTTCCATGGTGGGGACATCCATGGTGCCACCACCATCAGCTTCTACCTGCGCCAGAAGTGACAGTGCCACCAGCCAGGGATGTCCATGGTGGGACATTCTTCCATGGTGCCACCACCTTCTACCTGCGCCACAAGTGACACCCAGGGGTCATCCATGGTTGGGGACATCCATGGCTGGGGACATCCATGGTGGGACATCCTCGGTGGGACACCCATGGTGGGACATCCATGGTGGGACACCCATGGTGGGGACACCACAGTGGGACACTCATGGTGGGTCATCCATGGTGGGACATCCACAGTTGGGGACATCCATGGTGGGACATCCATGGTTGGACATCCACATTTGGGGACATCCATGGTGTGACACCACGGAGGGACACCATGGTGGGACATCCATGGTGGGACACCACGGTGGGACATCCATGGTGGGACACCCATGGTGGGACATCCATGGTGGGGACACCACGGTGGGACATCCACAGTGGGACATCTACAGTGGGACATCCATGGTGGGACATCCATGGTGGGACACCCATGGTGGGACATCCATGGCTGGGGACACCACGGTGGGACATCCATAGTGGGACATCCATGGTGGGACACCCATGGTGGGACACCCATGGTGGGACATCCACAGATGGGGACACCATGGTGGGACACCACGGTGGGACATCCATGGTGGGACATCCACAGTTGGGGACATCCATGGTGGGGCATCCATGGTGGGACATCCCTGGTGGGACATCCGTGGTGGGACATCCACAGTGGGACATCCGTGGAGGGACATCCATGGTGGGACATCCATGGTGGGACATCTGTGGTGGGACATCCATGGTTGGGGACACCATGGTAGGACACCACGGTGGGACATCCGTGGTGGGACATTCACAGATGGGGACACCATGGTGGGGCATCCGTGGTGGAACATCCACGGTAGGACATCCCTGGTGGGACATCCATGGTGGGGACACCACGGTGGGACATCCATGGTGGGACATCCACAGTGGGACATCCACGGTAGGACATCCGTGGTGGGACATCCACGGTTGGGGACACCGTGATGGGAGATCCATGGTGGGACATCCATGGTGGGACATCCATGGTTGGGGACACCGTGATGGGAGATCCATGGCTGCTGTCACTGCCCGTGAATAAAGTGCCACCTTCTGGTGTCCCCTCGTGGCTGTGACCTGGGGGGACAGGACGGGGCCACGGGGGGGTCAGGACCCTTGGACCTTTTGGGGTCAGAACCTTTTTGGGGTCAGAACCTTTTTGGGGTCAGAACCCCCCTTTTGGGGTCAGAACCTTTTTGGGGTCAGAACCTCCTTTTGGGGTTGGAACTCCCCTTTTGGGGTCAGAACCTTTTTGGGGACAGAACCTTTTTGGGGTCAGAACCCCCCTTTTGGGGTCAGAACCTTTTTGGGGACAGAACTTTTTGGGGTCAGAACCTCTTCTTGGGGTCGGAACCCTTTTGGGGTCAGAACCTTTTTGGGGTCAGAACTTTTTGGGGTCAGAACCTTTTTGGGGACAGAACTCCCCTTTTGGGGTCAGAACCTCTTCTTGGGGTCGGAACCTTTTTGGGGTCAGAACTTTTTGGGGACAGAACTCCCCTTTTGGGGTCAGAACCTTTTTGGGGTCAGAACCCCCCTTTTTAGGATCAGTACCCCCCTTTTAGGGTCAGAACCTTTTTGGGGTCAGAACCTTTTTGGGGTCAGAACCCCCCTTTTTAGGATCAGTACCCCCCTTTTAGGGTCAGAACCTTTTTGGGGTCAGAACCTTTTTGGAGTCAGAACCCCCCTTTTTAGGATCAGAATCCCCCTTTTTGGGGTCAGAACCCCCCTTTAGGATCAGACCCCCACTTTTTAGGGTCAGACCCCCTGTTTTTGGGGTCAGAACCCTATTTTTAGGGTCACGAACCCCCTTTTTAGGACCAGACCCCCCTTTTTGGGGTCAGAACTCACTTTTTAGGATCAGACGCCCCCTTTTGAGGTCAGACCCCCCTTTTTAGGGTCATGACCCCCCTTTTGGGGTCACGACCCCCCTTTTTGGGGGCAGACCCCCCTTTTTAGGGTCACAACCCCCCTTTTGGGGTCACGACCCCCCCTTTTAGGGTCACGACCCCCCTTTTGGGGTCACACTCCCCTTTTTAGGGTCACGACCCCCTTTTTGGGGTCAGACTCCCCTTTTTAGGGTCACGACCCCCCTTTTTAGGACCAGACCCCCCTTTTTAGGGTCACAACCCCCATTTTTGGGGTCAGACCCCCCTTTTTAGGGTCAGACCCCCCTTTTTAGGGTCACGACCCCCCTTTTTAGGGTCAGACGCCCCTTTTTAGGACTAGACCCCCCCTTTTTAGGGTCACGACCCCCCTTTTTGGGGGCAGACCCCCCTTTTTAGGGTCACAACCCCCCTTTTGGGGTCACGACCCCCCCCTTTTAGGGTCACGACCCCCCTTTTGGGGTCACACTCCCCTTTTTAGGGTCACGACCCCCCTTTTTAGGGTCACGACCCCCCTTTTGGGGTCACGACCCCCCTTTTTGGGGTCAGAACCCTTTTTAGGGCGCTCAGGCCCCGCCCCTTCCCTTCCACCAGGGGCGTGTCCCCACTCTGATGGGCGTGGCCTCACTCTGATTGACACCCCCACTCTGACGTGCGTAACCTTCACCCCGATGGGCGTGGCCTCATATTAACCCGCCCCATATGCTAATACACCCCACATCGCTCCTCCCACTGTGGGCGTGGCCACGCCGACCACGCCCCCCCCGCTCGCCACTGCCGGTAAGGGAAGGGGGGGAGGGGAGGGGAGGGGGCGGCCCCGGGGGGGTCCCCAAAGCCCGGGCGAGGTTTTGGGGACCCCCAAATGTCCCCAAAGCGTCCCCGAGACCCCCCGGGACCCCCCAAAACCGGGGGGACCCCCCCCCAAAGCTCAGGGGAACCCCAAAAACTCCCGGCCGCGCCCCCAGAACCTCTGCCCCCCCCCACCCCCACCCCGAAATTTTGGGGGCTCCCGGAATTTTTGGGGTCCCCTTGACCCTTTTGGGGTCCCCCCCCTAAACTTTGGGGTCCCCTCCCGGGCTCTGAGCGTCACTTTTGGGTTCCCCATTAAACTTTTGGGGTCCCCCGGAAGTTTTGGGGTCCCCCGGAAGTTTTGGGGTCCCCTTGACCCTTTTTGGGGTCCCCCATAAATTTTGGGGTCCCCCGTAAACTTTGGGGTCCCCCCCCGGGCTCTGAGCGTCACTTTTGGGTTCCCCATTAAACTTTTGGGGTCCCCCGGAAGTTTTGGGGTCCCCTTGACCCTTTTGGGGTCCCCCATAAATTTTGGGGTCCCCCCTAAACTTTGGGGTCCCCCCCCGGGCTCTGAGCGTCTCTTTTGGGTTCCCCATGAAACTTTTGGGGTGCCCCGGAAGTTTTGGGGTCCTCGCGACCCTTTTGGGGTCCCCCCCTAAACTTTGGGGTCCCCCCCCCGGGCTCTGAGCGTCACTTTTGGGTTCCCCATTAAACTTTCGGGGTCCCCCGGAAGTTTTGGGGTCCCCTTTGACCCTTTTTGGGGTCCCCCCCTAAATTTTGGGGTCCCGGGTGGGATTTTTTAGGGTCCCGGGTGGAATTCTGGGGTCCCGGGTGGATTTTTTGGGGTCCCGGGTGGTTTTTTGAGGTCCCGGGTGGGATTTTTGGGGTCCCGGGTAAGATTTTGGGGTCCCGGGTGGGATTTTTGGGGTCCCGGGTGGATTTTCTGTGGTCCCGTGAGGATTTTTTGGGGTCCCGGGTGGATTTTTTGGGGTCCCGGGTGGGATTTTTCGGGGTCCCGGGTGGGATTTTTGCGGTCCCAGGTGGGATTTTTAGGGTCACGGGTGAATTTTTGTGGTCCTGGGTGGATTTTTTGGGGTCCCGGGTGGATTTTTTGAGGTCCCGGGTGGATTTTTTGGGGTCCCGGGTGGGATTTTGGGGTCCCGGGTGGGATTTTTTGGGGTCCCGGGTGGGATTTTGGGGTCCCGGGTGGATTTTTGAGGTCCCGGGTGGGATTTTTAGGGTCCCGGGTGGGATTTTGGGGTCCCTGGTGGATTGTTGAGGTCCCGGGTGGATTTTTGAGGTCCCGTGAGGATTTTTTGTGGTTCCGTGAGGATTTTTGGGGTCCCGGGTGGATTTTTTAGGGTCCTGTGAGGATTTTTTGGGGTCCCGGGTGGATTTTTTGTCGTCCCATGAGGATTTTTGGGGTCCCGGTTGAATTTTTGCTGTCCTGGTTGGAATTTTTGCGGGTCCCGGGTGGATTTTTGGGGTCCCGGGTGGATTTTTGAGGTCCCGTGAGGATTTTTTGTGGTTCCGTGAGGATTTTTGGGGTCCCGGGTGGATTTTTTAGGGTCCCGTGAGGATTTTTGAGGTCCCGGGTGGATTTTCTGTGGTCCCGGGTGGATTTTCTGTGGTCCCGTGAGGATTTTTGCGGTACCGGGTGGATTTTCGGGGTCCCGGGAGGATTTTTTGGGGTCCCGGGTGGATTTTTTGTGGTCCCGGGTGGATTTTTTGCGGTCCCGGGTGGATTTTTTGTGGTCCCGGGTGGATTTTCGGGGTCCCGGGTGGATTTCTGAGGTCCCGGGTGGATTTTCTGTGATCCCGGGTGGATTTTTTTGTGGTCCCGGGTGGATTTTTTAGGGTCCCGTGAGGATTTTTTGCGGTCCCGGGTGGATTTTTGTGTGGTCCCGGGTGGATTTTTAGGGTCCCGTGAGGATTTTTTGCGGTCCCGGTTGGATTTTCGGGGTCCCGGGTGGATTTTCGGGGTCCCGGGTGGATTTTTGTGTGGTCCCGGGTGGATTTTTTGGGGTCCCGGGTGGATTTTTGGGGTCCCGGGTGGATTTTCTGTGGTCCCGTGAGGATTTTTTTGGGGTCCCGGGTGGATTTTTTAGGGTCCCGGGTGGGATTTTTAGGGTCCCGGGTGGATTTTTTGTGGTCCCGTGAGGATTTTTTGGGGTCCCGGGTGGATTTTTTGGGGTCCCGGGTGGGATTTTTCGGGGTCCCGGGTGGGATTTTTGCGGTCCCAGGTGGGATTTTTAGGGTCACGGGTGAATTTTTGGGGTCCCGGGTGGATTTTTTGCGGTCCCGGGTGGATTTTTTGGGGTCCCGGGTGGATTTTTTTGTGCTCCCGTGAGGATTTTTGCGGTCCCGGGTGGATTTTCTGTGGTCCCGGGTGGATTTTTAGGGTCCCGTGAGGATTTTTTGCGGTCCCGGTTGGATTTTCGGGGTCCCGGGTGGATTTTCGGGGTCCCGGGTGGATTTTTTGCGGTCCCGGGTGGATTTTCTGTGGTCCCGTGAGGATTTTTTGCGGTCCCGGTTGGATTTTCGGGGTCCCGGGTGGATTTTTTGGGGTCCCCTCCCCCGTTTCCCGCGGCGGCGGGGCGGAAGCGGCGCGGCTGACGCGGGGAGGTGGCACCGGGGGTGGCACCGGGGGTGGCACCGGGGGTGGCACCGGGGGTGGCACCGGGGGTGGCACCGGGGGAGCGCCGGGCCCTGGCGGCGGCCGCGGGGAGACGGCGCCGGCTGCAGGTGCGGGGGGAGGCTCGGGGAGACCCCCGGAGCCCTCCCCCTCCCCCCTCCCCCTCCTCGCTTTCCTTCCCCCTCCCCCACTTCCTCCCTCCCTCTCTCCTTCCTCCTCCGTGCCCTCCCCCTCCCCCTCTCCTCCCTCTCCCTCTCCCTCTTCCCCTCCCTCTCCCTCTTCCCCTCCCTCTCCCTCTCCCTCCCCTCCTCACTCCCTTCCATCCCCGTTTCCTTCCTTCCCTCCCTCCCTCCCCCTCCATTCCTTCCCTCCCTTCTCCCTCTCCCCCTCCCCCTCCTTCCTCCTCTGAGCACTTCCTCCCTCCCTCCCTCCCTCTCTCCTCCCTCCCTCTCTCCTTCCTCTTCCGCGCCCTCCCTCTCTCCTCTGAGCCCTTCCTTCCCTCCCTCCCCCTCCCCCTCCCTTCCTTCCCTCCCCTTTTCCTTCCTTCTCTCCCATCCTCGCTCCCTCCCTCTCCTCTTCCTTCCCTCATCCCTCCCTCCTCCTCCTCCCTCTGCCCCTCCCTCTCCTCGCTCTCCTTCCTCCTCTGAGCACTTCCTCCCTCCCTCCCTCTCTTCTTCCTCCTTCCCTCCCTCCTTCCCTCTGCTTTTCCCTCCCTCCCTCCTCTCTCCTCCGTGCCCTCCCTCTCTCCTCTGAGCCCTTCCCTCCCTCCCATCCTTCATCTCTCCCGCCTTCCATCCTTCCTCCCTCTCCCCCTCCCCCTCCCCGCTCTCCTTCCTCCTCTGAGCACTTCCTCCCTCCCTCCCTCCCTCCCTCCCTCCCTCCTTCCCTCCCTCCCTCCCTCCCTCCCTCCCTCTCTTCTTCCTCCCTCCCTCTCTTCTTCCTCCTTCCCTCCCTCCTTCCCTCCGCTTTTCCCTCCCTCCCTCCCTCCTCTCTCCTCCGTGCCCTCCCTCTCTCCTCTGAGCCCTTCCCTCCCTCCCATCCTTCATCTCTCCCGCCTTCCCTCCTTCCTCCCTCTCCCCCTCCCCCTCCCCGCTCTCCTTCCTCCTCTGAGCACTTCCTCCCTCCCTCCCTCCCTCTCTTCTTCCTCCTCCACACCCTCCCCCACCTTCCCTCCCTCCCTCCTTCCTCTCTCCTCCTTCTCTCCTTCCTTTCCTCTCCCTCTCCCTTCCTCCTCCCTCTCTCCTCCCTTTCATCCCTCTCCCCCTTCCTCCTCCTTCCCTCCCTCCCTCCCTCCCTCCCTCTCCCTCCCCTTTTCCTCCTTCCTTCCCACTCTCCTTCCCTCCTCCCTTCCTTCCCTCCCACTCTTCCTCCTTCCCTCATCCCTCTCTCCCTCTTTCCCCTCCCTCCTCCCTCTCTCTCTCCCTCTCCCCCGCTCTCCTTCCTTTCCTTTCCTCTCCCTCCCTCTCTCCCTCTTTCCCCTCCCTCTCCCTCCCCCTCCCTCCTCCTCTCCCTCTCCCTCCCCACTCTCTCCTCCCTCCTCTCCTCCCCTCCCCCCTCACCCTCTCTCCTCCCTCTCCCCAGGGTCTCCCCACGCTCTGGTCACTCCTCCGGCCACTGCTCCGGCCACTCCAGGGAGGCTCCGGCACTGACCCATGGTCACTGCTCCGGCCACTGCTCCGGTCACTCCTCCGGCCACGGCTCCGGCCACTGCTCCGGTCACTCCTCTGGCCACTGCTCCGGTCACTGCTCCGGTCACTCCTCCAGCCACTGTGGAGCGGCTGCCCAAGGTCCGGCTGTGCTAGGCTCTGGTCACTGCTCCGGCCACTCCGGCCACTCCAGGGAGGCTCCAGCACTGACCCATGGTCACTGCTCCGGCCACTCCAGCCACTCCAGGGAGGGTCCAGCATTGACCCATGGTCACTCCTCCGGCCACTGTGGAGCCGCTGCCCAAGGTCCGGCCGTAGGGAGGGTCCGGTGCTGCCTGTGGTCACTGCTCCGGCCGCTCCGGCCGTAGGGAGGGTCCAGTGCTGCCCGTGGTCACTGCTCCGGCCGCTCCGGCCGTAGGGAGGGTCCGGCGCTGCCCGTGGTCACTGCTCCGGCCGCTCCGGCCGTAGGGAGGGTCCGGCGCTGCCCGTGGTCACTGCTCCGGCCGCTCCGGCCGTAGGGAGGGTCCGGCGCTGCCCGTGGTCACTGCTCCGGCCGCTCCGGCCGTAGGGAGGGTCCGGCGCTGCCCGTGGTCACTGCTCCGGCCGCTCCGGCCGTAGGGAGGGTCCGGCGCTGACCATGGACCCCCCCAGGGCCCCCCCCGTGGCGTGGCCAGCGCTGGACGCCATCGCCTCCGTGGGGGGAGGGGCCGAGAGCCCTGCACGGACACTGACCACGGCACGGACACTGACCACGGCATGGACACTGACCACTGCACGGACACTGACCACGGCACGGACACTGACCACGGCATGGACAATGACCACTGCACGGACACTGACCACTGCCCCTGAGCTGACCCCTGAGCTGACCTCCACGATGACCTCCACGATGACCCCTGAGCTGACCCCTGAGCTGACCTCCACGATGACCCCTGAGCTGACCCCTGCACGGACAATGACCCCTGAGCTGACCCCTGCGCTGACCTCCACGATGACCTCCACGCTGACCCCTGCGCTGACCCCCACGCTGACCAACACCATGACCACCTTGACCCCCACCGTGGCCTCTACCTTGACCTCCACCTTGACCTCCCTGACCTCCACCTTGACCCCCACCATGACCTCCACTGTGACCACCTTGATCTCCACGCTGACCCCCGCGCTGACCCCCGCGCTGACCCCTGCACTGACCCCTGCACTGACCTCCATGCTGACCTCCACGATGACCTCCACGCTGACCCCTGCGCTGACCTCCATGCTGACCTCCACGATGACCTCCACGCTGACCTCCACGATGACCCCTGCGCTGACCTCCACGATGACCTCCACGATGACCTCCACGCTGACCCCTGCGCTGACCTCCATGCTGACCTCCACGATGACCTCCACGATGACCTCCACGATGACCCCTGCGCTGACCTCCACGATGACCTCCACGCTGACCCCCACTCTGACCCCCACTCTGACCTCCACGATGACCTCCACGCTGACCCCCACTCTGACCTCCACGCTGACCTCCACGCTGACCCCCGTGCTGACCCCCATGCTGACCCCCACCTTGACCAACACCATGACCACCTTGACCCCCACCATGGCCTCTACCTTGACCTCCACCTTGACCTCCCTGACCTCCACCTTGACCCCCACCATGACCTCCACTGTGACCACCTTGACCTCCACGCTGACCCCCGCGCTGACCCCTGCACTGACCCCTGCACTGACCTCCACGCTGACCCCCATGCTGACCTCCACGATGACCTCCACTCTGACCTCCACACTGACCTCCACGCTGACCTCCACGCTGACCCCTGCGCTGACCTCCACTCTGACCTCCACGCTGACCTCCACGATGACCTCCACACTGACCTCCACGCTGACCTCCACGCTGACCTCCACGCTGACCCCTGCGCTGACCTCCACTCTGACCTCCACACTGACCTCCACGATGACCTCCACGATGACCTCCACACTGACCTCCACAATGACCTCCACGATGACCTCCACACTGACCTCCACGATGATCTCCACGATGACCTCCACGATGACCTCCACGATGACCTCCACGCTGACCTCCACGCTGACCTCCACGCTGACCCCTGCGCTGACCTCCACTCTGACCTCCACGCTGACCTCCACGATGACCTCCACACTGACCTCCACGCTGACCTCCACGCTGACCTCCACGCTGACCCCTGCGCTGACCTCCACTCTGACCTCCACACTGACCTCCACGATGACCTCCACGATGACCTCCACACTGACCTCCACAATGACCTCCACGATGACCTCCACACTGACCTCCACGATGATCTCCACGATGACCTCCACGATGACCTCCACGATGACCTCCACGATGACCTCCACGCTGACCTCCACGATGACCTCCACGCTGACCTCCACGCTGACCTCCACGATGACCTCCACGATGACCTCCACGATGACCTCCACGCTGACCCCTGCGCTGACCTCCACGCTGACCTCCACGATGACCCCCACGCTGACCTCCACGATGACCTCCACGCTGACCTCCACAATGACCTCCACGCTGACCCCTGTGCTGACCCCCACGATGACCTCCACGCTGACCCCTGCGCTGACCTCCACGATGACCTCCACGCTGACCCCCGGCCCGGCCGCGGTCCCCGACGTGTTCTGGGCCAGCCTGCTCCAGGCCCAGCTCTGTGTCCAGGAGCTCCAGGGGGCCATCGAGGGACAGCTGGACACTGGTCACCACCTCCAGGACCACCTCCAGGACCACCTTCAGGGCCACCACCAGGACCTCCACCAGGGCCACCACCAGGACCTCCCTCGGGGCCACCACCAGGACCACCTCCAGGACCACCCTGGAGGCCACCTCCGGGACCTCCACCAGGACCTCCACCAGGACCATCTTCAGGGCCACCACCAGGACCTTCTCCGGGACCACCCCCAGGACCTCCACCAGGACCACCCTCGGGGCCACCACCAGGACCACCTTGGAGACCACCTCCAAGACCACCCCTGGGACCACCTCCGGCACCTTCTCTGGGACCACCCCCAGGACCTCCCCCAGGATGGGGCTGGGAGCGTCTTCCAGGAGCTCCAAAGTCACAGATCCACGTTTGAGGAGATCTTCCAGGTGTCCACAGATGAGTCCATCCCACCCAAAGCCATGGCCATGGATGAGAACGTTCTCCAGGTGTCTGCAGATGGGATCCCACCCAGATCCATGGCCAGGGATGAGGACATCCCACCCAGATCCATGAACATGGATGAGAACGTTCTCCAGGTGTCCGCAGATGCGTCCATCCCACCCAAAGCCATGGCCAAGGATGAGAACATCCCACCCAAATCCATGACCATGGATGGGAACATCTTCCAGGAGCTCCAAGGCCATGGATCCACGTTTGAGGAGATCTCCCAGGTGTCCATGGACATGGATGAGGACATCCCACCCCAGGCTGTTCCCATGGACCAAAGCTTTGAGTTCCTCTTTGGGAGCATCTCCCACACGTCCATGGGTGGGGACATCTCGTCATGGACCGTGACCAGGGGTGGGGACATCTCGTCATGGACCGTGACCAGGGGTGGGGACATCTCCCCCAGACCCATGGCCATGGGTGGTCCCACCATGGATGGTCCCATCTCCCCCAAGTCCCAAGTCCCCAGACTCAGCCAGGAGGAAGAGGAAGGTGACGGCAGCGATGACGACCACCACGCCAACGATGACCACCATGACCACCATGATCTAAATGACCATGATGACCACAATGACCTTGATGACCACCATGACCTCAGTGACCTCAATGACCACAAAGACCTACATGACCTCAATGACCTAGATGACCATGATGACCACCATGCTCATCATGACCTCGATGACCACCATGACCACCATGATCACAATGACCATTATGGCTGTGATGACCACCATGACCTCAATGACCATGACGACCACCCTGACATCAATGACCACAAGGACCTCGATGACCACAATGACCTCAATGACTACCATGACCTCAATGACCACCATGACCACAACGACCTCAATAACCACAATGACCATGATGACCACCATGACCTGAGTGACCACCACGACCACCATGACTTCAGTGACCTCAATGACCACAAAGACCTATATGACCACCATGACCATGATGACCACAATGACCTAGATGACCTCAATGACAACCATGACCTGAATGACCACAATGACCATGATGACCACCATGACCACAATGACCACAATGTCCATGATGACCACCATGACCACAATGATCTTGATGACCATGGCGGCTCCTCCCATGACGATGAAGAGAAGGAGAACCTGGATGAGGAGAACCTGGAGGAGAACCTGAATGAGGAGAACCTGGATGAGGAGAACCTGGATAAGAACCTGAATGATGAGGACCTGGATGAGGAGAACCTGGATGAGGAGAACCTGAATGAGGAGAACCTGGATGAGGAGAACCTGGCGGAGAACCTGAATGAGGAGAACCTGGATGAGGAGAACCTGGAGGAGAACCTGAATGAGGAGAACCTGGATGAGGAGAACCTGAATGAGGAGAACCTGGATGAGGAGAACCTAGCGGAGAACCTGAATGAGGAGAACCTGGATGAGGAGAACCTGGATGAGGAGAACCTGGATGATGAAGACCAGGATGATGAAGACCAAGATGATGAAGACCTGGAGGAGGACGAGGAGCCCCATTTCCACACCAACCCCCTGTTCGAGCGCCCGCTGCCCCCGGGGTGCCCCCCTGGCGCCCCCACGGTGCCACCCTTGGTGCCACCCCAGGGTGTCCACCCCCGGGAGCAGCCACCGCCGCGGGCTGGGGTGAGTGCGGACACCCCAAAATTCTGGGGGGGTTGGTGGGGTTCATTTGGGGGGGACCCCCCCAAATGCTGATGGGGACCCCCCACTTGGTGTCTTCTCCTCCCCCAGGACCACCCAGAACCCCGAAATTTGGGGACACACCGGATCCACCTCCGGAATTTGGGGACACCCCGAAATTTGAGGACATCCTGGAATTTGGGGACACCCCGAAATTTAGGGACCCCCCCTTAGTGTCTTCTCCTCCCCCAGGACCACCCAGAACCCTCAAATTTGGGGACACCCTGGATCCACCTCCGGAATTTGGGGACACCCCGAAATTTGAGGACACCCCCGGAATTTGGGGACACCCGAAAACTTGAGGACACCCCGAAATTTGGGGACACCCCGGAATTTGGGGACACCCCGAAATTTGGGGACCCCCCCTTAGTGTCTTCTCCTCCCCCAGGACCACCCAGAACCCCGAAATTTGGGGACACCCCGGACCCACCTCCGGAATTTGGGGACACCCCGAAATTTGAGGATACCCCGAAATTTGGGGACACCCGAAAACTTGAAGACACCCCGAAATTTGGGGACACCCTGGAATTTGAGGACACCCCGGAATTTGGGGACCCCCCCTTAGTGTCTTCTCCTCCCCCAGGACCACACAGAACCCTGAAATTTGGGGACACCCCGGATCCACCTCCGGAATTCGGGGACACCCCGAAATTTGAGGACACCCTGGAATTTGGGGACACCCGAAAACTTGAGGACACCCCGGAATTTGGGGACACCCCGAAATTTAGGGACCCCCCCTTAGTGTCTTCTCCTCCCCCAGGACCACCCAGAACCCCGAAATTTGGGGACACCCCGGATCCACCTCCGGAATTTGAGGACACCCCGAAATTTGGGGACACCCCAAAATTTGGGGACACCCGAAAACTTGAGGACACCCCGAAATTTGGGGACACCCTGGAATTTGGGCACCCCCCCTTAGTGTCTTCTCCTCCCCCAGGACCACCCAGAACCCCGAAATTTGGGGACACCCCGGATCCACCTCCGGAATTCGGGGACACCCCGAAATTTGAGGACATCCTGGAATTTGGGGACACCCCGAAATTTAGGGACCCCCCCTTAGTGTCTTCTCCTCCCCCAGGACCACCCAGAACCCTCAAATTTGGGGACACCCCGGATCCACCTCCGGAATTTGGGGACACCCCGAAATTTGAGGACACCCCGGAATTTGGGGACACCCGAAAACTTGAGGACACCCCGAAATTTGGGGACACCCCGAAATTTGGGGACACCCCGAAATTTAGGGACCCCCCCTTAGTGTCTTCTCCTCCCCCAGGACCACCCAGAACCCTCAAATTTGGGGACACCCCGGATCCACCTCTGGAATTTGGGGACACCCCGAAATTTGAGGACATCCTGGAATTTGGGGACACCCGAAAACTTGAGGACACCCCGAAATTTGGGGACACCCTGGAATTTGGGGATCCCCCGGGATTTGGGGAGCCCCTGGATCCACCCCTGGAATTTGGGGACCCCCCCCAGCCACCGGATGGACCCAAAATGGGGGGGGCTGGACCCCCCCAGTTCCTGGGACCCCCCGGATTTGCCCCAAAAAGGGAGACCCCAAACCCCAAATTTACCCCAAAAATGGGGACCCCAAAAAGGGAGACCCCAAATCCCAAATTCACCCCAAAAGGAGGGACCCCAAAACCTCCCAGAACCCCCAAATTTATCCCAAAAATGGGGACCCCCAAAAAGGGAGACCCCAAATCCCCCCAGATTTACCCCAAAAAGAGGGACCCCCAAAACCTCCCAGCCCCCCCAAATTTACCCCAAAAAGGGAGACCCCAAAACCCCCCAGATTTGCCCCAAAAAGGGGGACCCCAAACCCCAAATTCACCCCAAAAAGAGGGACCCCCAAAACCTCCCAGCCACCCCAAATTCACCCCAAAAGGAGGGACCCCAAAACCCCCAAATCCCCCCAAATTTACCCCAAATCCCCCCAGATTTACCCCAAAAGGAGGGACCCCAAATCCCCCAAATCCCCCCAAATTCGCCCCAAAAAGGGAGACCCCAAAACCCCCAAATCCCCCCAAATTTACCCCAAAAAGAGGGACCCCAAAACCTCCCAGCCCCCCCAAATTTACCCCCAAAAAGAGGGACCCCCAAACCCCAAATTCACCCCAAAAAGAGGGACCCCCAAATCCCCCCAGAACCCCCAAATTTACCCCAAAAAGGGGGGACCCCAAAACCCCCAAATCCCCCGGATTTGCCCCAAAAAGGGGGACCCCAAAACCCCCAAATCCCCCCAAATTTAACCCCAAAATGAGGGACCCCCAAAACCTCCCAGCCCCCCCAAATTCACCCCAAAAGGAGGGACCCCAAAACCCCCAAATCCCCCCCAAATTTACCCCAAATCCCCCCAGATTTACCCCAAAAAGAGGAACCCCAAATCCCCCCAGAACCCCCAAATTTGCCCCAAAAAGGGGGACCCCCAAAACCCCCAAATCCCCCCAGATTTACCCCAAAAGGAGGGACCCCAAAACCTCCCAGCCCCCCCAAATTTACCCCAAAAGGAGGGACCCCAAAACCTCCCACCCCCCCCAAATTTACCCCAAAGAGAGGGACCCCCAAATCCCCCCGGATTTGCCCCCAAAAGGAGGGACCCCAAAACCCCCAAAACCCCCCAGATTTGCCCCAAAAAGGGGGACCCCAAACCCCAAATTTACCCCAAAAGGAGGGACCCCCAAATCCTCCCAGCCCCCCCAAATTTACCCCAAAGAGAGGGACCCCCAAATCCCCCAAATCCCCCCGGATTTGCCCCAAAAAGGGGGACCCCAAAACCCCCAAATCCCCCCAAATTTACCCCAAAAGGAGGGACCCCAAAACCCCCAAATCCCCCCAAATTCACCCCAAAAAGAGGGACCCCCAAAACCCCCAAATCCCCCCGGATTTGCCCCAAAAGGAGGGACCCCAAAACCTCCCAGCCCCCCCAAATTTACCCCAAATCCCCCCAAATTTACCCCAAAAGGAGGGACCCCAAAACCCCCAAATCCCCCCAAATTCACCCCAAAAAGAGGAACCCCAAAACCTCCCAGATTCACCCCAAAACTGGGGACCCCAAATCCCAAAATGGGGGGGCCAGAGCCCCCCCCACCCCCTGACCCCCCTCAAGCCCCCCAAAGCCCCCGGGGTCCCCCCAAATCCCCCCAGGACCCCCCAAAAATCCCCCAAATTCACCCCAAAATCCCCCAAATTCACCCCAAATCCCCCCTGAGCCCCCCAAAATCGCCCCAAATTCTCCCCAGATCACTTCAGGACCCCCCCAAAATCGCCCCAAATTCCCCAAAATCCCCCCAAATTCACCCCAAAATCCCCCAGGACGCCCCCAAATCCCCCCAAATTCACCCCAAAATCCCCCCAGCTTCCCCCAAATCCCCCCGGGACCCCCCCAAAATCCCCCAGGACGCCCCCAAATCCCCCCGGGACCCCCCCAAAATCCCCCAAATTCTCCCCAAATCCCCCCAAATTCACCCCAAAATCCCCCGGGACCCCCCCAAATCCCCCCGGGACCCCCCCAAAATCCCCCAAATTCTCCCCAAATCCCCCAAATTCACCCCAAAAATCCCCCCAGATTCCCCCAAATCCCCCCGGGACCCCCCCAAAATCCCCCGGGACGCCCCCGAGCCCCCCCAGCCCGAGGCGCCGCCCCCCGGCCCGGAGCCCCCGCGGGACCCCCCCGGGTGAGGAACCCCCCGTTCTCGCCGTCGCGCTTCCCAAAATTCCCCAATTTTCCCCCAAAAATCCCCAATTTCCCCCCAAAATTCCCAATTTTCCCCCCAAAATCCCCAATTTCCCCCCAAAAATCCCCAATTTCCCCCCAAAATTCCCAATTTTCCCCATTTCCCCCCCCAAAATCCCCAATTTCCCCAAATTTCCCCCCCAAAATTCCCCAATTTCCCCCCAAAATTCCCCAATTTCCCCCCAAAATTCCCAAATTCCCCCAAAATTCCCCATTTCCCCCCCAAAATTCCCCAAATTCCCCCCAAAATTCCCAATTTTCCCCCCAAAATTCCCCAATTTCCCCCCAAAATTCCCCAATTTCCCCCCAAAAATCCCCAATGTCCCCCAAAAAATCCCCAATTTC
>NC_089708.1:4086340-4211050 GCF_031753505.1 Anomalospiza imberbis
TGGTTATTTTATTCCTAAAAAATTGAGGGAACAGCAGCACTTTGGAGGAGGCTGGGCCTCTTACCTGAGGCTGAATCCCGATTTTTCCCCTCAGGAGGAACGCTCCGTGTGGGAGCCATTTTTGTGAGGGGAAATTCAGTTTTTCTGCCTAAAATGATTATTCCTGGTTTTTCAAAATGGTTATTCCTGGTTTTTGCATGAGTTTTCCAAAGAAACTGAGGGAATATAAGAAGTTTGGAGGAGGATTTTTCCCCTCAGGAGGATCCCTCCCGCCGGGAGCCATTTTTGTGAGGGAAAATTTGATTTTCCCGCCAAAAATGATTATTCCTGTTTAAAAAAAAAATGGTTATTCTTAGTTTATCAAAATGGTTCTTTTATTCCTAAAAAATGGAGGGAACAGCAGCACTTTGGAGGAGTCTGGGCCTCTTACCTGAGGCTGAATCCCGATTTTTCCCCTCAGGAGGAACGCTCCCCGGCGGGAACGCGTGCGCCAGTCCCGCATGGACACCGACCTGGAATCCATGGATCTGGACCAGGGAGGAGAGGTAAAATCCTTGCGTTTGCTCCCAAAACACCCCCAGCTTTCCCAAAAAAATGTTTGATCCCGCAGGGAAGATGGGTTCCCACCTGGAATCTGCAGCTTTCCCTTCAAACACGAGGAGAAACAATTCCCAGTTTTCCTTTTCCCCGTTTTCCCCCATTATTTCCCAATTTCCCCCCATATATCCCCCAATTTTCCCCCTTTTCCCCCTTTTTCCCCATTTCACCCCAATTTTTCCCCATTTTCTTCCCTTTTCCCCATTTCCCCCATTATTTCCCCCTGTATTTCCCCATTATTTCCCCCATTTTTCCCCCATTTCCCCTCCTTTTCCCCCCATTTTCCCATTTTCCCCAATATTTCCCCCTTATTTTCCCCATATTTCCCCATTTCCCCCCTTATTTCCCCATTTTGTCCCCCATTTTCCTCCATTTTTCCCAATTTTTCCCATTTTTCCAATATTTCCCCATTTTCCCCCCCATATTTCCCCATTTCCCCCCCCTTATTTCCCCATTATGTCCCCCATTTTCCTCCATTTTTTCCAATTTTTCCCATTTTCCCCATTTCTCCCCATTTTTTCCCCATTCCCCCCTATTTTTCCCCATTTTCCCCCCCAATTTCCCCATTTCCCCCCCCAATTTTCCCCATTTTTCCCCCCAATTTCTCCCATTTTCCCCCCGTTTTTCCCAATTTTCCCATTTTCCCCCCAATTTTCCCCATTTTCCCCCCAATTTTTCCCCATTTCCCCCCAATTTCTCCCAATTTTCCCCATTTTCCCCCCAATTTTCCCCATTTCCCCCCCCAATTTTCCCATTTTTCCCAATTTTTCCCATTTTCCCCGTTTTTCCCAATTTTCCCATTTTCCCCAATTTTCCCCGTTTTTTCCCCCCGATTTCTCCCATTTCCCCCCCGTTTTTCCCAATTTTCCCATTTTCCCCCGTTTTTCCCAATTTTCCCAATTTTCCCAATTTCCCCTTTTCCCCGTTTTTCCCAATTTTCCCAATTTTCCCATTCCCCCCCCTTTTTCCCAATTTTCCCCATTCCCCCCCGTTTTTCCCAATTTTCCCCATTTCCCCGTTTTTCCCAATTTTCCCCATTTTTCCCCCCATTTCCCCCCAATTTTCCCCATTTTCCCCCCATTTCCCCCCCAATTTCCCCATTTCCTCCCATTTTCCCCATTTTCCCCCCAATTTCTCCCAATTTTCCCCATTTTCCCCCAATTTTCCCCATTCCCCCCCAATTTTTCCCCATTTTCCCCCCCCAATTTCTCCCATTTTCCCCCCCTTTTTCCCAATTTCTCCCATTTCCCCCCCCAATTTCTCCCAATTTTCCCCATTTCCCCCCAATTTTCCCCATTTTCCCCCCCAATTTTCCCATTTTCCCCCCAATTTTCCCATTTTTCCCAATTTTCCCATTTTCCCCGTTTTTCCCAATTTTCCCAATTTCCCCATTTTCCCCATTTCCCCCCCAATTTCTCCCATTTCCCCCCGATTTTCCCATTTTCCCCCAATTTTCCCCATTTCCCCCCCAATTTCCCCCATTTTTTCCCCAATTTTCCCCATTTTCCCCCCAATTTTCCCCATTTCCCCCCGATTTCTCCCATTTTTCCCCCATTTCCCCCCAATTTTCCCCATTTCCCCCCCAATTTCTCCCAATTTTCCCCATTTCCCCCAATTTTCTCCATTTCTCCAATTTTCTCCATTTCCCCCAATATTCCCCCCATTTTCCCCATTTTTCCCCCCAATTTCTTCCATTTCCCCCCAATTTCTCCCAATTTCCCCCAATTTCTCCCATTTTCCCCCCATTTTTCCCCCCAATTTTCCCATTTTCCCCGTTTTTCCCCCTGATTTCTCCCATTCCCCCCTGTTTTTCCCAATTTTCCCCCATTTCCCCCCCAATTTTCCCCATTTTCCCCCCCAATTTTCCCCATTTTCCCCCCAATTTTCCCCATTTTCCCCCCAATTTTCCCCATTTCCCCCCGATTTCTCCCATTTCGCCCCGTTTTTCCCAATTTTCCCAATTTTCCCATTTTCCCCGTTTTTCCCAATTTTCCCAATTTCCCCCCAATTTCCCCCAATCTCTCCCATTTTTCCCCCATTTTTCCCCCCAATTTTCCCCATTTTCCCCCCAATTTCTCCCAATTTTCCCCATTTCCCCCCCAATTTTCCCATTTTCCCCCCAATTTTCCCATTTTTTCCCAATTTTCCCATTTTCCCCCGTTTTTCCCAATTTTCCCCATTTCCCCATTTTCCCCATTTCCCCCCCAATTTCCCCATTTCCCCCCCAATTTTCCCCATTCCCCCCCCCCGTTTTTCCCAATTTCCCCCCGTTTTTCCCATTTTTCCCCCCCAATTTTCCCCATTTTCCCCCCCAATTTTCCCAATTTACCCAATTTTCCCAATTTCCCCCATTTTCCCCATTTCCCCCCAATTTTCCCCATTTCCCCCCCAATTTTCCCCCCATTTCCCCCCCAATTTTCCCCATTTTCCCCCCCAATTTTCCCAATTTTCCCCATTTTCCCCCCCAATTTTCCCCATTTTCCCCCCCAATTTTCCCATTTTCCCCCCAATTTTCCCCATTTCCCCCCCCAATTTTCCCCATTTCCCCCCAATTTTCCCCATTTTCCCCCCAATTTCCCAATTTTCCCCATTTCCCCCCCAATTTTCCCATTTTCCCCCCAATTTCTCCCAATTTTCCCCATTTTCCCCCCAATTTTCCCCATTCCCCCCCCAATTTTTCCCCATTTCCCCCCCCCCAATTTCTCCCATTTTCCCCCCGTTTTTCCCAATTTTCCCCATTTTCCCCCCAATTTTCCCCATTTCCCCCCAATTTTCCCATTTCCCCCCCCAACTTCCCCATTTTTCCCCCCGATTTCTCCCAATTTTCCCCATTTTTCCCCTGATTTCTCCCATTTTTTCCCCCATTTTTCTCCAATTTTTCCCCGTTTTCCCCCCCGATTTCTCCCATTTCCCCCCTGTTTTTCCCAATTTTCCCCATTTCCCCGTTTTTTCCCAATTTTCCCCATTTTCCCCCCCCATTTCCCCCCCAATTTTCCCATTTTTCCCCCCGTTTTCCCCATTTCCCCAATTTTCCCCATTTCCCCCCAATTTTCCCCATTTTCCCCCCCAATTTTCCCCATTTTCCCCCCAATTTTCCCATTTCCCCCCCAATTTTCCCAATTTTCCCCATTTCCCCCCCCAATTTTCCCCATTTTCCTCCCCAATTTTCCCCATTTTCCCCCCAATTTTCCCCATTCCCCCCCAATTTCCCCATTTTCCCCCAATTTTCCCCATTTCCCCCCAATTTTCCCCATTTTCCCCCCCGATTTCTCCCATTTCCCCCCCGTTTTTCCCCATTTTTCCCCCCAATTTTCCCATTTTTCCCCCCATTTTCCCCATTTTCCCCCCAATTTCTCCCAATTTTCCCCATTTTCCCCCAATTTCCCCATTTTCCCCCCAATTTTCCCAATTTTCCCCATTTCCCCCCCAATTTTCCCATTTTTCCCCCCGTTTTCCCCATTTCCCCAATTTTCCCCATTTCCCCCCAATTTTCCCCATTTTCCCCCCAATTTTCCCATTTTCCCCCCATTTTCCCCAATTTTCCCCATTCCCCCCCCCAATTTTCCCATTTCCCCCCCAATTCTCCCATTTCCCCCCCGATTTCTCCCATTTTCCCCCCAATTTTCCCATTTCCCCCCCCAATTTTCCCCATTTCCCCAATTTTCCCCATTTTCCCCCCCAATTTTCCCATTTTTCCCAAATTTCCCATTTTCCCCGTTTTTCCCAATTTCCCCATTTTCCCCGTCTTTCCCAATTTTCCCATTTTCCCATTTTCCCCGTTTTTCTCCCCATTTTCCCCCCAAATTTCCCCATTTTTCCCCCGATTTCTCCCATTTTTCCCCCATTTTTCCCCAATTTTCCCCATTTTTCCCCCCCAATTTTCCCCATTCCCCCCCCAATTTCCCCATTTTCCCCCCAATTTTCCCCGTTTTTCCCGCCGATTTCTCCCATTTCCCCCCCGTTTTTCCCGTTTTCCCAATTTCCCCATTTCCCCCCCAATTTTCCCAATTTCCCCATTTTCCCCGTTTTTCCCAATTTTCCCCATTTTCCCCCCCCATTTCCCCCCCCCAATTTTCCCATTTTTCCCCCCATTTTCCCCGTTTTCCCCATTTCCCCAATTTTCCCCATTTCCCCCCCCAATTTTCCCCATTTTCCCCCCAATTTTCCCATTTCCCCCCCCATTTCCCCATTTCCCCAATTTTCCCATTTTCCCCGTTTTTCCCAATTTTCCCAATTTTCCCATTCCCCCCCACGTTTTTCCCAATTTTCCCCATTTTCCCCCCCAATTTTCCCAATTTCCCCAATTTCCCCATTTTCCCCCCAATTTTCCCCATTTTCCCCCATTTTCCCCCCAATTTTCCCATTTTTCCCCCCATTTTTCCCATTTTCCCCCCAATTTCTCCCATTTTCCCCCCCCAATTTTCCCCATTTTTCCCCCCATTTCCCCGTTTCCCCATTCCCCAATTTCCCATCCCCACTTTTGCAGGCGCTGGCTCCGCGGCAGGTGCTGGATTTGGAGGATCTGGTGTTTGCCCAGGGCAGTCACTTCATGGCCAACAAGCGCTGCCAGCTCCCGGACGGATCCTTCCGCCGCCAGCGCAAGGGCTACGAGGAGGTTCACGTCCCGGCCCTGAAACCCAAACCCTTCGCCGCTGACGAGGTCGGGACCAAAAAATAGAAAAAAAATCAATTTATTTTAATTTCTCACCATGAAAACCCAAAGGGTCTGGGACTGACAAGGATTGGAACCAAAAAAAAGCAAAAAAAAATCAATTTATTGTCATTTCTCACCATGAAAACCCAAACCCTTCGGGGCTGACGCGGTTTGGAACCAAAAAAAAGCAAAAAAAAATCAATTTATTGTCATTGTTCACAATGAAAACCCAAACCCTTCGCCGCTGACGAGGTCGGGACCAAAAATGGGAAAAAAATCAATTTATTGTCATTTGTCACAATTAAAACCCAAACCCTTCGCCGCTGACGAGGTCAGGACCAAAAAATGGAAAAAAATCAATTTATTGTCATTTTTCACAATGAAAACCCAAAGCCTTATGAGCTCACAAGGTTTGGAACCAAAAAAAAGCAGAAAAAAATCAATTTATTGTCATTTTTCACAGTGAAAACCCAAAGGGTCTGAAAGGGAAAAAAATCAATTTATTGTCATTTGTCACAATTAAAACCCAAAGTGTTTGGGACTGGCGTGGTTTGGAACCAAAAAAAAAGGGAAAAAAAGTCAATTTATTGTCATTTGTCACAATGAAAACCCAAAGCCTTCCAAGTTGACGAGGTCAGGACCAAAAAATAGAAATAAATCAATTTATTCTCATTTTTCACAATGAAAACCCAAACCTTTCAGGGCTGACGCGGTTTGGAACCAAAAAAAAAAACAAAATAATCAATTTATTGTCATTTTTCACAATGAAAACCCAAACCCTTCGGGGCTGACGCGGTTTGGAACCAAAAAAAAGCAAAAAAAAATCAATTTATTGGCATTTCTCACCATGAAAACCCAAAGGGTCTGGGACTGACGAGGATTGGAACCAAAAAAAAAGCAAAAAAAAATCAATTTATTGTCATTTTCCACAGTGAAAACCCAGAGCCTTATGAGCTCACGAGGTTTGGAAACAAAAAAAATGGAAAAAAATCAATTTATTGTCATTTGTCACAGTGAAAACCCAAACCCTTCGGGGCTGACGAGGTCGGGACCAAAAATGGGAAAAAAATCAATTTATTCTCATTTGTCACAATTAAAACCCAAAGGGTCTGGGACTGACGAGGATTGGAACCAAAAAAAAGCAAAAAAAATCAATTTATTGTCATTTCTCACCATGAAAACCCAAACCCTTCCAAGTTGACGAGGTCAGGACCAAAAAAGGGAAAAAAATCAATTTATTGTCATTTGTCACCGTGAAAACCCAAAGGGTCTGGGACTGACGAGGATTGGAACCAAAAAAAAAACAAAAAAAAATCAATTTATTGTCATTTGTCACAATTAAAACCCAAACCCTTCGGGGCTGACGCGGTTTGGAACCAAAAAAAAGCAAAAAAAAATCAATTTATTGTCATTTTCCACAGTGAAAAACTCAAAGCCTTCTGAGCTCACAAGGATTGGAACCAAAAAAAAGCAAAAAAAAATCAATTTATTGTCATTTGTCACAATTAAAAAACCCAAAGGGTCTGGGACTGACGAGGATTGGAACCAAAAAAAAGGGAAAAAAATCAATTTATTGTCATTTTCCACAGTGAAAACCCAAAGCCTTATGAGCTCACAAGGTTTGGAAACAAAAAAAAGCAGAAAAAAATCAATTTATTGTCATTTTCACAATTAAAACCCAAAGTGTTTGGGACTGACACGGATTGGAACCAAAAAAAAGGGAAAAAAAATCAATTTATTGTCATTTGTCACAGTGAAAACCCAAACCCTTCGGGGCTGACGAGGTCGGGACCAAAAATGGGAAAAAAAATCAATTTATTCTCATTTGTCACAATGAAAACCCAAAGGGTCTGGGACTGACACGGATTGGAACCAAAAAAAAGCAAAAAAAAATCAATTTATTCTCATTTGTCACAGTGAAAACCCAAAGGGACTGAGGCGGTTTGGAACCAAGAAAAAGCAAAAAAAAATCAATTTATTGTCATTTGTCACAGTGAAAACCCAAAGTGTCCAAAAGGGAAAAAAATCAATTTATTGTCATTTGTCACAATGAAAACTCAAAGGGTCTGGGACTGACACGGATTGGAACCAAAAAAAAGGGAAAAAAAATCAATTTATTGTCATTTGTCACAGTGAAAACCCAAACCCTTCGGGGCTGACGAGGTCAGGACCAAAAAAAAGCAAAAAAAAATCAATTTATTGTCATTTGTCACAGTGAAAACCCAAACCCTTCGCCGCTGACGAGGTCGGGACCAAAAATGGGAAAAAAATCAATTTATTGTCATTTGTCACAATTAAAACCCAAACCCTTCGCCGCTGACGAGGTCAGGACCAAAAAATGGAAAAAAATCAATTTATTTTAATTTCTCACCATGAAAACCCAAACCCTTCGGGGCTGACGCGGTTTGGAACCAAAAAAAAGGGAAAAAAAATCAATTTATTGTCATTTTTCACAATTAAAACCCAAAGGGTCTGGGACTGACGAGGATTGGAACCAAAAAAAAAACAAAAAAAAATCAATTTATTGTCATTTTCCACAGTGAAAACCCAAAACCTTCTGAGCTCACGAGGTTTGGAACCAAAGAAAAGCAAAAAAAAATCAATTTATTGTCATTTCTCACTATGAAAACCCAAAGGGTCTGAAAGGGAAAAAAATCAATTTATTGTCATTTGTCACAATTAAAACCCAAAGTGTTTGGGACTGGCGTGGTTTGGAACCAAAAAAAAGGGAAAAAAAATCAATTTATTGTCATTTGTCACAATGAAAACCCAAAGCCTTCCAAGTTGACAAGGTCAGGACCAAAAATGGAAAAAAATCAATTTATTGTCATTTTCACAATTAAAACCCAAAGTGTTTGGGACTGACACGGATTGGAACCAAAAAAAAGGGAAAAAAAATCAATTTATTGTCATTTGTCACAGTGAAAACCCAAAGCCTTCGGGGCTGACGAGGTCGGGACCAAAAATGGGAAAAAAAATCAATTTATTGTCATTTTTCACAGTGAAAACCCAAAGGGTCTGGGACTGGTGAGGATTGGAACCAAAAAAAAAGCAAAAAAAAATCAATTTATTGTCATTTCTCACCATGAAAACCCAAACCCTTCGGGGCTGACGCGGTTTGGAACTAAAAAAAAGCAAAAAAAAATCAATTTATTGTCATTTCTCACCATGAAAACCCAAACCCTTCCAAGTTGACGAGGTCAGGACCAAAAAAGGGAAAAAAATCAATTTATTGTCATTTGTCACAGTGAAAACCCAAACCCTTCGCCGCTGACGAGGTCGGGACCAAAAATGGGAAAAAAATCAATTTATTTTAATTTCTCACCATGAAAACCCAAACCCTTCGGGGCTGACGCGGTTTGGAACCAAAAAAAAGCAAAAAAAAATCAATTTATTGGCATTTCTCACCATGAAAACTCAAAGGGTCTGGGACTGACGAGGATTGGAACCAAAAAAAAGCAAAAAAAATCAATTTATTGTCATTTTCCACAGTGAAAACCCAGAGCCTTATGAGCTCACAAGGTTTGGAACCAAAAAAAAGCAAAAAAAAATCAATTTATTGTCATTTGTCACAGTGAAAACCCAAAGCCTTCGCTGCTGACGAGGTCGGGACCAAAAATGGGAAAAAAATCAATTTATTGTCATTTGTCACAATTAAAACCCAAACCCTTCGCCGCTGACGAGGTCAGGACCAAAAAATGGAAAAAAAATCAATTTATTGTCATTTTTCACCATGAAAACCCAAAGCCTTATGAGCTCACAAGGTTTGGAACCAAAAAAAAAGCAAAAAAAAATCAATTTATTGTCATTTTTCACAGTGAAAACCCAAAGGGTCTGAAAGGGAAAAAAATCAATTTATTGTCATTTGTCACAATTAAAACCCAAAGTGTTTGGGACTGGCGTGGTTTGGAACCAAAAAAAAGGGAAAAAAAGTCAATTTATTGTCATTTGTCACAATGAAAACCCAAAGCCTTCCAAGTTGACGAGGTCAGGACCAAAAAATAGAAATAAATCAATTTATTCTCATTTTTCACAATGAAAACCCAAACCTTTCAGGGCTGACGCGGTTTGGAACCAAAAAAAAAAACAAAATAATCAATTTATTGTCATTTTTCACAATGAAAACCCAAACCCTTCGGGGCTGACGCGGTTTGGAACCAAAAAAAAGCAAAAAAAGTCAATTTATTGTCATTTCTCACCATGAAAACCCAAACCCTTCCAAGTTGACGAGGTCAGGACCAAAAAATGGAAAAAAATCAATTTATTGTCATTTTTCAAAGTGAAAACCCAAAGCCTTATGAGCTCACAAGGTTTGGAACCAAAAAAAAGCAAAAAAAAAATCAATTTATTGTCATTTGTCACAATTAAAACCCAAAGTGTTTGGGACTGACACGGATTGGAACCAAAAAAAAGGGAAAAAAAATCAATTTATTGTCATTTGTCACAGTGAAAACCCAAAGCCTTCGCCGCTGACGAGGTCGGGACCAAAAATGGGAAAAAAAAATCAATTTATTTTAATTTCTCACCATGAAAACCCAAAGGGTCTGGGACTGACAAGGATTGGAACCAAAAAAAAGCAAAAAAAAAATCAATTTATTGTCATTTTTCACAATGAAAACCCAAAGCCTTCTGAGCTCACGAGGTTTGGAACCAAAAAAATGGGAAAAAAATCAATTTATTCTCATTTGTCACAATTAAAACCCAAAGGGTCTGGGACTGACGAGGATTGGAACCAAAAAAAAGGGAAATAAAATCAATTTATTGTCATTTTCCACAGTGAAAACCCAAAGTGTTTGGGACTGACGAGGATTGGAACCAAAAAAAAGGGAAAAAAAATCAATTTATTGTCATTGTTCACAATGAAAACCCAAAGCCTTCGCCGCTGACGAGGTCGGGACCAAAAATGGGAAAAAAATCAATTTATTTTAATTTCTCACCATGAAAACCCAAACCCTTCGGGGCTGACGCGGTTTGGAACCAAAAAAAAAAACAAAAAAAAATCAATTTATTGGCGTTTGTCACCATGAAAACTCAAAGGGTCTGGGACTGACGAGGATTGGAACCAAAAAAAAGCAAAAAAAATCAATTTATTGTCATTTTCCACAGTGAAAACCCAGAGCCTTATGAGCTCACGAGGATTGGAACCAAAAAAAAGGGAAAAAAAAATCAATTTATTGTCATTTTTCACAATTAAAAACCCAAAGGGTCTGGGACTGACGTGGATTGGAACCAAAAAATGGAAAAAAATCAATTTATTGTCATTGCCTTTTCCATTGAATTTAATGGAAAAAAATTGAATTTTCCCAAATTTTCCATCCTAAAATATTCCGAATTTTCCTTTTAGGATGAAGGAATTTTTTAGGATCAGGGAATTTTTTAGGATCAGGGAATTTTTGATTTCCATTAATTCAGATTTTCCCGCTCTGAACACCAGAATCAATTTGGGATTTGAGGATTTGCCTTTTCCATTGAATTGAATGGAAAAAAATTGAATTTTCCCAATTTTTCCATTCTAAAATATTCCGAATTTTCCTTTTAGGATGAAGGAATTTTTTAGGATCAGGGAATTTTTGATTTCCATTAATTCAGATTTCCCACTCAGAACCCCAGAATCAATTTGGGATTTGAACATTTTCCTTTTCCATTGAATTGAATGGAAAAAAATTGAATTTTCCCATTTTTATTCCTTAAAAATTGAGAATTTTCCTTTTAGGATGAAGGAATTTTTTAGGATCAGGGAATTTTTTCGGATCAGGGAATTTTTGTGTTCCATTAATTCAGATTTTCCCACTCTGAACCCAGAATCAATTTGGGATTTGAACATTTTCCTTTTCCATTGAATTGAATGGAAAAAAAATTGAATTTTCCCAATTTTTTATTCCTTAAAAATTGGGAATTTTCCTTTCCGGATCAGGGAATTTTTTAGGATCAGGGAATTTTTGATTTCCATTAATTCAGATTTTCCCGCTCAGAACACCAGAATCAATTTGGGATTTGAACATTTTCCTTTTCCATTGAATTGAATGCCTAAAAATTGAATTTTCCCAATTTTCCATCCTAAAATATTCCGAATTTTCGTTTTAGGATGAAGGAATTTTTTAGGATCAGGGAATTTTTTCGGATCAGGGAATTTTTGATTTCCATTAATTCAGATTTTCCCACTCAGAACCCCAGAATCAATTTGGGATTTGAACATTTTCCTTTTATGCCTAAAAATTGAATTTTCCCAATTTTTATTCCTTAAAAATTGAGAATTTTCCTTTCCGGATCAGGGAATTTTTTCGGATCAGGGAATTTTTGATTCCATTAATTCAGATTTTCCCACTCTGAACCCCAGAATCAATTTGGGATTTGAACATTTTCCTTTTCCATTGAATTGAATGGCTAAAATTTGAATTTCCCCAATTTTCCAGCAATGAAAAATTGGGAATTTTCCTTTCCGGATCAGGGAATTTTTTCGGATCAGGGAATTTTTGATTTCCATTAATTCAGATTTTCCCACTCAGAACCCCAGAATCAATTTGGTATTTGAACATTTTCCTTTTCCATTGAATTGAATGGAAAAAAATTGAATTTTCCCAATTTTTCCATCCTAAAATATTCCGAATTTTCCTTTCCTGATCAGGGAATTTTTTCGGATCAGGGAATTTTTGTGTTCCATTAATTCACATTTTCCCACTCAGAACCCCAGAATCAATTTGGGATTTGAACATTTTCCTTTTCCATTGAATTTAATGCCTAAAAAATTGAATTTTCTCCAATTTTTATTCCTTAAAAATTGGGAATTTTCCTTTCCGGATCAGGGAATTTTTCAGGATCAGGGAATTTTTCTCCCCATTAATTCAGATTTTCCCACTCAGAACACCAGAATCAATTTGGGATTTGAACATTTTCCTTTTCCATTGAATTTAATGGCTAAAAATTGAATTTTCCCAATTTTCCAGCAATGAAAAATTGGGAATTTTCCTTTCCAGATCAGGGAATTTTTTTCGGATCAGGGGAATTTTTGATTTCCATTAATTCAGATTTTCCCGCTCTGAACACCAGAATCAATTTGGGATTTGAGGATTTGCCTTTTCCATTGAATTGAATGGAAAAAAATTGAATTTTCCCTATTTTTCATTCCTTAAAAATTGGGAATTTTCCTTTCAGGATCAGGGAATTTTTTTCGGATCAGGGAATTTTTGATTTCCATTAATTCACATTTTCCCACTCAGAACACCAGAATCAATTTGGGATTTGAGGCTTTCCTTTTCCATTGAATTTAATGGAAAAAAATTGAATTTTCCCAGTTTTTTATTCCTTAAAAATTGGGAATTTTCCTTTCAGGATGAAGGAATTTTTTCGGATCAGGGAATTTTTGATTTCCATTAATTCAGATTTTCCCACTCAGAACCCCAGAATCAATTTGGGATTTGAGGATTTGCCCTTTTCCATTGAATTGAATGGAAAAAAATTGAATTTTCCCATTTTTTATTCCTTAAAAATTAAGAATTTTCCTTTCCGGATGAAGGAATTTTTTCGGATCAGGGAATTTTTTCGGATCAGGGAATTTTTGTCCCCATTAATTCACATTTTCCCACTCAGAACCCCGGGATCAATTTGGGATTTGAACATTTTCCTTTTCCATTGAATTGAATGCTAAAATTGAATTTTCCCATTTTTATTCCTTAAAAATTGGGAATTTTCCTTTCCGGATCAGGGAATTTTTTCGGATCAGGGAATTTTTGATTTCCATTAATTCACATTTTCCTGCTCTGAATCCCAGGGTCAATTTGGGATTTGAGGATTTGCCTTTTCCATGGAATTTAATGGCTAAAAATTGAATTTTCCCAATTTTCCAGCAATGAAAAATTGGGAATTTTCCTTTCCACATCAGGGAATTTTTTAGGATCAGGGAATTTTTCTCCCCATTAATTCAGATTTTCCCGCTCTGAACCCCAGAATCAGTTTGGGATTTGAACATTTTCCTTTTCCATTGAATTGAATGGAAAAAAATTGAATTTTCCCCATTTTTATTCCTTAAAAATTGGGAATTTTCCTTTCCGGATCAGGGAATTTTTTAGGATCAGGGAATTTTGATTTCCATTAATTCACATTTCCCACTCAGAACACCAGAATCAATTTGGGATTTGAACATTTTCCTTTTCCATTGAATTGAATGCCTAAAAATTGAATTTTCCCCAATTTTCCATCCTAAAATATTCCGAATTTTCCTTTTAGGATGAAGGAATTTTTCAGGATCAGGAATTTTTGATTCCCATTAATTCAGATTTTCCCACTCAGAACCCCAGAATCAATTTGGGATTTGAACATTTTCCCTTTCCATTGAATTGAATGGAAAAAAATTGATTTTCCCAATTTTTTTATTCCACCCCGGGCTCAACTTGCGATTTGAACATTTTCCTTTTCCATTGAATTTAATGGCTAAAATTTGAATTTCCCCAATTTTCCAGCAATGAAAAATTGGGAATTTTCCTTTCCTGATCAGGGGAATTTTTGATTTCCATTAATTCACATTTTCCCACTCAGAACACCAGAATCAATTTGGGATTTGAACATTTTCCTTTTCCATTGAATTGAATGGAAAAAAATTGAATTTTCCCAATTTTTATTCCTTAAAAATTGGGAATTTTCCTTTCAGGATCAGGGAATTTTTTCAGATCAGGGAATTTTTGATTTCCATTAATTCAGATTTTCCCACTCAGAACTCCAGAATCAATTTGGGATTTGAGGATTTGCCTTTTCCATTGAATTGAATGGAAAAAAATTGAATTTTCCCAATTTTTTATTCCACCCCCCGGGCTCAACTTGCGATTTGAACATTTTCCTTTTCCATTGAATTTAATGGCTAAAAATTGAATTTTCCCAATTTTCCAGCAATGAAAAATTGGGAATTTTCCTTTCCGGATCAGGGAATTTTTGATTTCCATTAATTCACATTTTCCCACTCAGAACACCAGAATCAATTTGGGATTTGAACATTTTCCTTTTCCATTGAATTTAATGCCTAAAAATTGAATTTTCCCATTTTTATTCCTTAAAAATTGGGAATTTTCCTTTCAGGATGAAGGAATTTTTTCGGATCAGGGAATTTTTGATTTCCATTAATTCAGATTTTCCCTCAGATTTTCCCGCTCTGAACCCCGGGCTCAATTTGGGATTTGAACATTTTCCTTTTCCATTGAATTTAATGGCTAAAAATTGAATTTTCCCAATTTTCCATCCTAAAATATTCCGAATTTTCCTTTTAGGATGAAGGAATTTTTTAGGATCAGGGAATTTTTTCGGATCAGGGAATTTTTGTCCCCATTAATTCAGATTTTCCCGCTCTGAACCCCGGGCTCAACTTGCGATTTGAACATTTTCCTTTTCCATTG
Organism: Anomalospiza imberbis; assembly: GCF_031753505.1. Classification (NCBI taxonomy): domain Eukaryota; kingdom Metazoa; phylum Chordata; class Aves; order Passeriformes; family Viduidae; genus Anomalospiza; species Anomalospiza imberbis. Next base: position 4,100,972 of record NC_089708.1, read on the forward strand.
AATTGAATGGGAAAAATTTGAATTTTCCAATTTTTATTCCTTAAAAATTGGGAATTTTCCTTTCCGGATCAGGGAATTTTTTAGGATCAGGGAATTTTTTAGGATCAGGGAATTTTTGTCCCCATTAATTCAGATTTTCCCGCTCAGAACCCCGGGCTCAACTTGGGATTTGAACATTTTCCTTTTCCATTGAATTGAATGGAAAAAAATTGAATTTTCCCAATTTTTTATTCCTTAAAAATTGGGAATTTTCCTTTCCGGATCAGGGAATTTTTTCGGATCAGGGAATTTTTGTGTTCCATTAATTCAGATTTTCCCACTCAGAACTCCAGAATCAATTTGGGATTTGAGGATTTGCCTTTTCCATTGAATTGAATGGAAAAAAATTGAATTTTCCCAATTTTCCATCCTAAAATATTCTGAATTTTCCTTTCAGGATCAGGGAATTTTTTCGGATCAGGGAATTTTTGTCCCCATTAATTCAGATTTTCCCGCTCTGAACCCCGGGCTCAATTTGGGATTTGAACATTTTCCTTTTCCATTGAATTGAATGGAAAAAAATTGAATTTTCCCATTTTTATTCCTTAAAAATTGGGAATTTTCCTTTCAGGATGAAGGAATTTTTTAGGATCAGGGAATTTTTGATTTCCATTAATTCAGATTTTCCCACTCAGAACCCCAGAATCAATTTGGGATTTGAGGATTTTCCTTTTCCATTGAATTTAATGGCTAAAATTTGAATTTTCCCAATTTTTTATTCCTTAAAAATTGGGAATTTTCCTTTCAGGATGAAGGAATTTTTTAGGATCAGGGAATTTTTGTCCCCATTAATTCACATTTTCCTGCTCTGAATCCCAGGATCAATTTGGGATTTGAGGATTTGCCTTTTCCATTGAATTTAATGGCTAAAATTTGAATTTTCCCAATTTTCCAGCAATGAAAAATTGGGAATTTTCCTTTCCGGATCAGGGAATTTTTTAGGATCAGGGAATTTTTGATTTCCATTAATTCAGATTTTCCCACTCAGAACACCAGAATCAATTTGGGATTTGAACATTTTCCCTTTTCCATTGAATTGAATGCCTAAAAATTGAATTTTCCCAATTTTCCATCCTAAAACATTCCGAATTTTGCTTTCAGGATCAGGGAATTTTTTAGGATCAGGGAATTTTTGTCCCCATTAATTCAGATTTTCCCACTCTGAACCCCAGAATCAATTTGGGATTTGAACATTTTCCTTTTCCATTGAATTGAATGGAAAAAAATTGAATTTTCCCATTTTTCATTCCTTAAAAATTGGGAATTTTCCTTTCAGGATGAAGGAATTTTTTCGGATCAGGGAATTTTTGATTTCCATTAATTCAGATTTTCCCACTCAGAACCCCAGAATCAATTTGGGATTTGAGGCTTTTCCTTTTCCATTGAATTGAATGGGAAAAAATTGAATTTTCCCATTTTTTATTCCTTAAAAATTGGGAATTTTTCCTTTCAGGATGAAGGAATTTTTAGGATCAGGGAATTTTTGATTTCCATTAATTCAGATTTTCCCGCTCTGAACCCCGGGATCAATTTGGGATTTGAACATTTTCCTTTTCCATTGAATTGAATGGCTAAAATTTGAATTTTCCCAATTTTCCAGCAATGAAAAATTGGGAATTTTCCTTTCCGGATCAGGGAATTTTTTCGGATCAGGGAATTTTTGATTTCCATTAATTCACATTTTCCCACTCAGAACACCAGAATCAATTTGGGATTTGAGGATTTGCCTTTTCCATTGAATTGAATGGCTAAAAATTGAATTTTCCCATTTTTATTCCTTAAAAATTGGGAATTTTCCTTTCAGGATGAAGGAATTTTTTCGGATCAGGGAATTTTTGATTTCCATTAATTCAGATTTTCCCACTCAGAACACCAGAATCAATTTGGGATTTGAGGATTTGCCTTTTCCATTGAATTGAATGGAAAAAATTGAATTTTCCCATTTTTATTCCTTAAAAATTGGGAATTTTCCTTTCAGGATGAAGGAATTTTTTAGGATCAGGGAATTTTTGTCCCCATTAATTCACATTTTCCTGCTCTGAATCCCAGGATCAATTTGGGATTTGAGGATTTGCCTTTTCCATGGAATTTAATGGCTAAAATTTGAATTTTCCCAATTTTCCAGCAATGAAAAATTGGGAATTTTCCTTTCCGGATCAGGGAATTTTTTCGGATCAGGGAATTTTTGATTTCCATTAATTCAGATTTTCCCGCTCTGAACCCCGGGCTCAATTTGGGATTTGAACATTTTCCTTTTCCATTGAATTTAATGGCTAAAATTTGAATTTCCCCAATTTTCCAGCAATGAAAAATTAAGAATTTTCCTTTCCGGATCAGGGAATTTTTTAGGATCAGGGAATTTTTGTCCCCATTAATTCAGATTTTCCCACTCTGAACACCAGAATCAATTTGGGATTTGAACATTTTCCTTTTCCATTGAATTGAATGGGAAAAAATTGAATTTTCCCATTTTTATTCCTTAAAAATTGGGAATTTTCCTTTCCGGATCAGGGAATTTTTTCGGATCAGGGAATTTTTGATTTCCATTAATTCACATTTTCCCACTCAGAACACCAGAATCAATTTGGGATTTGAACATTTTCCTTTTCCATTGAATTGAATGGAAAAAAATTGAATTTTCCCAATTTTTTATTCCTTAAAAATTGGGAATTTTCCTTTCCGGATCAGGGAATTTTTTAGGATCAGGGAATTTTTTAGGATCAGGGAATTTTTGTCCCCATTAATTCAGATTTTCCCACTCAGAACACCAGAATCAATTTGGGATTTGAGGATTTGCCTTTTCCATTGAATTGAATGGAAAAAAATTGAATTTTCCCAATTTTCCATCCTAAAATATTCCGAATTTTCCTTTCCGGATCAGGGAATTTTTTCGGATCAGGGAATTTTTGATTTCCATTAATTCAGATTTTCCCACTCAGAACACCAGAATCAATTTGGGATTTGAGGATTTTCCTTTTCCATTGAATTTAATGGCTAAAAATTGAATTTTCCCAATTTTTTATTCCTTAAAAATTGGGGATTTTCCTTTCAGGATCAGGGAATTTTTTCGGATCAGGGAATTTTTGATTTCCATTAATTCAGATTTTCCCACTCAGAACCCCAGAATCAATTTGGGATTTGAACATTTTCCTTTTCCATTGAATTGAATGGCTAAAAATTGAATTTTCCCAATTTTTTATTCCTTAAAAATTGGGAATTTTTCTTTCCGGATCAGGGAATTTTTTCGGATCAGGGAATTTTTGATTTCCATTAATTCAGATTTTCCTGCTCTGAATCCCAGAATCAATTTGGGATTTGAACATTTTCCTTTTCCATTGAATTGAATGGAAAAAAATTGAATTTTCCCAATTTTCCATCCTAAAATATTCTGAATTTTCCTTTCCTGATCAGGGAATTTTTTCGGATCAGGGAATTTTTGATTTCCATTAATTCAGATTTTCCCACTCAGAACACCAGAATCAATTTGGGATTTGAGGATTTGCCTTTTCCATTGAATTTTATGGCTAAAATTTGAATTTTCCCAATTTTCCAGCAATGAAAAATTGGGAATTTTCCTTTCAGGATGAAGGAATTTTTTAGGATCAGGGAATTTTTCTCCCCATTAATTCAGATTTTCCCACTCAGAACCCCAGAATCAATTTGGGATTTGAATATTTTCCTTTTCCATTGAATTTAATGGAAAAAATTGAATTTTCCCAGTTTTTTATTCCTTAAAAATTGGGAATTTTCCTTTCCGGATCAGGGAATTTTTTCGGATCAGGGAATTTTTGTCCCCATTAATTCAGATTTTCCCACTCTGAACCCCAGAATCAATTTGGGATTTGAGGATTTGCCTTTTCCATTGAATTGAATGGCTAAAAATTGAATTTTCCCAATTTTTTATTCCTTAAAAATTGGGAATTTTCCTTTTCGGATGAAGGAATTTTTTCGGATCAGGGAATTTTTTCGGATCAGGGAATTTTTTGATTTCCATTAATTCAGATTTTCCCGCTCTGAACCCCGGGCTCAATTTGGGATTTGAACATTTTCCTTTTCCATTGAATTTAATGGCTAAAAATTGAATTTTCCCAATTTTCCAGCAATGAAAAATTGGGAATTTTCCTTTCCAGATCAGGGAATTTTTTCGGATCAGGGAATTTTTGATTTCCATTAATTCACATTTTCCCACTCAGAACCCCAGAATCAATTTGGGATTTGAACATTTTCCTTTTCCATTGAATTGAATGGAAAAAAATTGAATTTTCCCAATTTTTTATTCCACCCCGGGCTCAACTTGCGATTTGAACATTTTCCTTTTCCATTGAATTTAATGGCTAAAATTTGAATTTTCCCAATTTTCCAGCAATGAAAAATTGGGAATTTTCCTTTTAGGATCAGGGAATTTTTTCGGATCAGGGAATTTTTGATTTCCATTAATTCAGATTTTCCCGCTCTGAACCCCGGGCTCAACTTGGGATTTGAGGATTTGCCTTTTCCATTGAATTGAATGGCTAAAAATTGAATTTTCCCAGTTTTTTATTCCTTAAAAATTGGGAATTTTCCTTTCTGGATGAAGGAATTTTTTAGGATCAGGGAATTTTTTAGGATCAGGGAATTTTTTCGGATCAGGGAATTTTTGTCCCCATTAATTCAGATTTTCCCGCTCTGAACCCCGGGCTCAACTTGCGATTTGAACATTTTCCTTTTCCATTGAATTGAATGGACAAAAATTGAATTTTCCCTATTTTTCATTCCTTAAAAATTGGGAATTTTCCTTTCCGGATCAGGGAATTTTTTCGGATCAGGGAATTTTTGATTTCCATTAATTCAGATTTTCCCACTCTGAACCCCGGGCTCAACTTGGGATTTGAACATTTTCCTTTTCCATTGAATTGAATGGGAAAAATTTGAATTTTCCCAAATTTTTTATTCCTTAAAAATTGGGAATTTTCCTTTCCGGATCAGGGAATTTTTTAGGATCAGGGAATTTTTTCGGATCAGGGAATTTTTGATTTCCATTAATTCAGATTTTCCCGCTCTGAACCCCAGAATCAATTTGGGATTTGAACATTTTCCTTTTCCATTGAATTGAATGGAAAAAAATTGAATTTTCCCAATTTTTTATTCCTTAAAAATTGGGAATTTTCCTTTCAGGATGAAGGAATTTTTTCGGATCAGGGAATTTTTGATTTCCATTAATTCAGATTTTCCCACTCAGAACACCAGAATCAATTTGGGATTTGAACATTTTTCCTTTTCCATTGAATTTAATGGCTAAAATTTGAATTTTCCCAATTTTCCATCCTAAAATATTCCGAATTTTCCTTTCTGGATCAGGGAATTTTTCAGGATCAGGGAATTTTTGTCCCCATTAATTCAGATTTTCCCGCTCTGAAACCCGGGCTCAATTTGGGATTTGAACATTTTCCTTTTCCATTGAATTGAATGGGAAAAATTTGAATTTTCCCATTTTTATTCCTTAAAAATTGGGAATTTTCCTTTCAGGATGAAGGAATTTTTTCGGATCAGGGAATTTTTGATTTCCATTAATTCACATTTTCCCACTCAGAACACCAGAATCAATTTGGGATTTGAACATTTTCCTTTTCCATTGAATTGAATGGAAAAAAATTGAATTTTCCCAATTTTTTTATTCATTAAAAATTGGGAATTTTCCTTTCCGGATCAGGGAATTTTTTCGGATCAGGGAATTTTTGATTTCCATTAATTCAGATTTTCCCACTCAGAACCCCAGAATCAATTTGGGATTTGAGGATTTTCCTTTTCCATTGAATTGAATGGAAAAAAATTGAATTTTCCCAATTTTTTATTCCTTAAAAATGGGAATTTTCCTTTCGGATCAGGGAATTTTTTCGGATCAGGGAATTTTTGATTTCCATTAATTCACATTTTCCTGCTCTGAATCCCAGGATCAATTCGGGATTTGAGGATTTGCCTTTTCCATGGAATTTAATGGCTAAAATTTGAATTTTCCCAATTTTCCAGCAATGAAAAATTGGGAATTTTTCCTTTCCGGATCAGGGAATTTTTTAGGATCAGGGAATTTTTGTCCCCATTAATTCAGATTTTCCCACTCTGAACCCCGGGCTCAACGTGGGATTTGAACATTTTCCTTTTCCATGGAATTTAATGGCTAAAATTTGAATTTCCCCAATTTTCCAGCAATGAAAAATTGGGAATTTTCCTTTCCGGATCAGGGAATTTTTTCGGATCAGGGAATTTTTGATTTCCTTTAATTCAGATTTTCCCACTCAGAATCCCAGAATCAATTTGGGATTTGAGGATTTGCCTTTTCCATTGAATTGAATGGAAAAAAATTGAATTTTCCCAATTTTTCCATTCTAAAATATTCCGAATTTTCCTTTTAGGATGAAGGAATTTTTTCGGATCAGGGAATTTTTGATTTCCATTAATTCAGATTTTCCCGCTCTGAATCCCAGGATCAATTTGGGATTTGAGGATTTTCCTTTTCCATTGAATTGAATGGAAAAAAATTGAATTTTCCCAATTTTTTATTCCTTAAAAATTGGGGATTTTCCTTTCCGGATCAGGGAATTTTTTCGGATCAGGGAATTTTTCTCCCCATTAATTCAGATTTTCCCACTCAGAACACCAGAATCAATTTGGGATTTGAGGATTTTCCTTTTCCATTGAATTGAATGGAAAAAAATTGAATTTTCCCAATTTTTTATTCCTTAAAAATTGGGAATTTTTCTTTCCGGATCAGGGAATTTTTTCGGATCAGGGAATTTTTGATTTCCATTAATTCAGATTTTCCTGCTCTGAATCCCAGGATCAATTCGGGATTTGAGGATTTGCCTTTTCCATGGAATTTAATGGCTAAAATTTGAATTTCCCCAATTTTCCAGCAATGAAAAATTGGGAATTTTCCTTTCCGGATCAGGGAATTTTTTCGGATCAGGGAATTTTTGATTTCCATTAATTCAGATTTTCCCACTCAGAACACCAGAATCAATTTGGGATTTGAACATTTTCCTTTTCCATTGAATTGAATGGAAAAAAATTGAATTTTCCCAATTTTTTATTCCTTAAAAATGGGAATTTTCCTTTCAGGATGAAGGAATTTTTTCGGATCAGGGAATTTTTGATTTCCATTAATTCAGATTTTCCCGCGCTGAACCCCAGAATCAATTTGGGATTTGAGGATTTGCCTTTTCCATTGAATTGAATGGAAAAAAATTGAATTTGCCCATTTTTATTCCTTAAAAATTGGGAATTTTCCTTTCAGGATCAGGGAATTTTTTCAGATCAGGGAATTTTTGATTTCCATTAATTCAGATTTTCCCACTCAGAACCCCAGAATCAATTTGGGATTTGAACATTTTCCTTTTCCATTGAATTGAATGGAAAAAAATTGAATTTTCCCAATTTTCCATCCTAAAATATTCCGAATTTTCCTTTTAGGATGAAGGAATTTTTTAGGATCAGGGAATTTTTTCGGATCAGGGAATTTTTGATTTCCATTAATTCACATTTTCCCACTCAGAACACCAGAATCAATTTGGGATTTGAACATTTTCCTTTTCCATTGAATTGAATGGAAAAAAATTGAATTTTCCCAATTTTTTATTCCTTAAAAATTGGGAATTTTCCTTTCCGGATCAGGGAATTTTTTCGGATCAGGGAATTTTTGATTTCCATTAATTCAGATTTTCCCACTCAGAACACCAGAATCAATTTGGGATTTGAACATTTTCCTTTTCCATTGAATTGAATGCCTAAAAATTGAATTTTCCCAATTTTCCATCCTACAATATTCCGAATTTTCCTTTTAGGATGAAGGAATTTTTTAGGATCAGGGAATTTTTTCGGATCAGGGAATTTTTGTCCCCATTAATTCACATTTTCCTGCTCTGAATCCCAGGATCAATTTGGGATTTGAGGATTTCCCTTTCCATTGAATTGAATGGGAAAAATTTGAATTTCCCCACTTCCCCAACCCGAAAACCTCCGATTCCCTTTTTATTTCCCCCCGGAAAAACCCCGGAATTTTTGATTTCCCTTTTTTCCGAGTCGATTTCCTCTCCTTCCAGCAATTGGTTTCCGTGGAGAAGCTTCCCAAGTACGCCCAGGCCGGCTTTGAGGGCTTCAAAACGCTCAACCGCATCCAGAGCAAACTGTTCCGCGCCGCGCTGGACAGCGACGACAACCTGCTGCTCTGCGCGCCCACGGTCAGATTTGGCGAATTCCGGTTCTTTGCGGGCGCGTCGGGTTTTTCGGGGGTTTTAGGGTTTATTTACGGCGGTTTTGGGGTGATTTCGGGGTTTTTTGGGGTTTATTTACGGTGGTTTCGGGTTTTTCGGGGTTTTTTTGGGTTTATTTACGGTGGTTTTGGGGTGATTTCGGGGTTTTTTTGGGTTTCTTTACGGTGATTTTGGGGTGATTTTGGGATTTTTTGGGTTTCTTTACGGCGATTTTGGGGGTTTTTGGGTTACTTTACGGTGGTTTCGGGTTTTTCGGGGTTTTTTTCGGTTACTTTACGGTGGTTTTTGGGTTTTTTTGGGTTTCTTTCCGGTGGTTTTGGGGTTTTTTCGGGGTTTTTTTCGGTTACTTTACGGTGGTTTTTGGGTTTTTTTGGGTTTCTTTCCGGTGGTTTTGGGGTGATTTCGGGGGTTTTGGGGTTTCTTTACGGCGGTTTTGGGGTGATTTCGGGGTTTTTTGGGGTTTATTTACGGTGGTTTTGGGGTTTTTCGGGGGTTTTTTGGGTTTATTTACGGTGATTTCTGGGTTTTTTTGGGTTTCTTTCCGGTGATTTCGGGTTTTTCGGGGTTTTTTGGGTTTCTTTAAGGCGGTTTTTGGGTTTTTTTGGGTTTCTTTACGGAGGTTTTGGGGTTTTTCGGGGGTTTTTTGGGTTTATTTACGGTGGTTTTGGCGTTTTCTTCAGTTTCTTTATGGTCATTTCGGGTTTTTCGGGGTTTTTTTGGGTTTATTTACGGCGGTTTTGGGGTTTTTTTGGGTTTCTTTACGGTGGTTTTGGGGTGATTTCGGGGTTTTTTGGGTTTATTTACAGTGGTTTTGGGGTGATTTCGGGGTTTTTTGGGTTTATTTACGGTGGTTTTGGCGTTTTTTAGGGGTTTTTGGGTTTCTTTCCGGTGGTTTTGGGGTTTTTTTGGGTTTCTTTACGGCGATTTCGGGGTTTTTTTGGGTTTCTTTCCGGTGGTTTTGGGGTTTTTTCGGGGGTTTTTTGGGTTTATTTACGGTGGTTTTGGGGTTTTTTTGGGGTTTTTTTGGGTTTCTTTATGGTGGTTTTTGGGTTTTTTTGGGTTTCTTTCCGGTGGTTTTGGGGTTTTTTCGGGGTTTTTTTGGGTTTCTTTATGGTGGTTTCGGGGGTTTTTTGGGTTTCTTTATGGTGGTTTTGGGGTGATTTGGGGTTTTTTTGGGTTTCTTTATGGTGGTTTCGGGGTTTTTTTTTGGGTTTCTTTCCGGTGGTTTTGGGGTTTTTTTGGGTTTCTTTACGGTGGTTTTGGGGTGATTTCGGGGTTTTTTTGGGTTTCTTTACGGTGGTTTCGGGTTTTTCGGGGTTTTTTTCGGTTACTTTACGGTGGTTTTTGGGTTTTTTTGGGTTTCTTTCTGGTGGTTTTGGGGTGATTTCGGGGTTTTTTGGGTTTCTTTACGGTGGTTTTGGGTTTTTTTTGGGTTTCTTTACAGCGGTTTTGAGGTTTTTTTGGGTTACTTTACGGTGGTTTTGGGGTTTTTTTGGGTTTCTTTACGGCGATTTTGGGGTTTTTTTGGGTTTCTTTACGGCGGTTTTGAGGTTTTTTTGGGTTACTTTACGGTGATTTCGGGTTTTTTTGGGTTTCTTTACGGCGGTTTTGGGGTTTTTTTGGGTTTCTTTACGGCGGTTTTGGGGTTTTTTGGGTTTATTTACGGTGGTTTTGAGGTGATTTCGGGGGTTTTTGGGGTTTCTTTATGGTGGTTTTGGCGTTCTTTTCGGTTTCTTTATGGCGGTTTTGAGTTTCTTCGGGTTTCTTTACGGTGGTTTTGGCGTTTTTCGGGGGTTTTTGGGTTTCTTTACGGCGGTCTTGGGGTTTTTTTGGGTTTCTTTACGGTGGTTTTGGGGTGATTTGGGGTTTTTTGGGTTTCTTTACGGTGGTTTTGGGGTGATTTGGGGTTTTTTGGGTTTCTTTACGGTGGTTTTGGCGTTTTTCTGGTTCTTTACGGGCGTGTCGGGTTTTTCGGGGGTTTTTGGGTTTATTTACGGCGGTTTTGGGGTGATTTCGGGGTTTTTTGGGTTTCTTTACGGTGGTTTCGGGGTTTTCTTGGTGTTTCTTTACGGTGGTTTTGGCGTTCTTTTCGGTTTTTTTATGGTGGTTTCGGGGGTTTTTTGGGTTTCTTTACAGTGGTTTTGGGGTGATTTCGGGGTTTTTTGGGTTTCTTTATGGTGGTTTTGGGGTTTTTTTGGGTTTCTTTCCGGTGGTTTTGGGGTTTCTTTGGGTTTCTTTACGGTGGTTTTGGGGTTTTTTTGGGGTTTTTTTGGGATTCTTTACGGCGGTTTTGGGGTTTTTTTGGGTTTCTTTACGGTGGTTTTGGCGTTCTTTTCGGTTTTTTTATGGTGGTTTTGGGGTTTTTTTGGGTTTCTTTACGGTCATTTCGGGTTTTTCGGGGGTTTTTGGGTTTCTTTATGGTGGTTTTGGGTTTTTTTTGGGTTTATTTACGGTGGTTTTGGGATGATTTCGGGGTTTTTTGGGTTTATTTACGGTAGTTTTGGGGTTTTCGGGGTTTTTTGGGTTTCTTTCCAGTGGTTTTGGCGTTTTTTGGGGTTTGTTTTTGGTTTCTTTATGGTGGTTTTGGGTTTTTTTTGGGTTTCTTTACGGTGGTTTTGGCGTTTTTCTGGTTCTTTACGGGCGTGTCGGGTTTTCCGGGGTTTTTTGGGTTTATTTACGGTGGTTTTGGGATTTTTCGGGGGTTTTTGGGTTTATTTACGGTGGTTTTGGGGTTTTTTTGGGTTTCTTTACGGAGGTTTTGGGGTGATTTCGGGGTTTTTTGGGGTTTATTTACGGTGGTTTTGGGGTTTTTTTGGGTTTCTTTACGGTGGTTTCGGGTTTTTCGGGGTTTTTTGGGGTTTCTTTACGGTGATTTCGGGGTTTTTTTGGGTTTCTTTACGGCGGTTTTGGGGTTTTTTTGGGTTTCTTTACGGCGGTTTTGGTGTTTTTTGGGGTTTATTTACGGCGGTTTTGGGGTGATTTCGGGGTTTTTTTGGGTTTCTTTACGGCGCTTTTGGGGTGATTTCGGGGTTATTTGGGTTTCTTTATGGTGGTTTTGGCATTTTCTTGGGTTTCTTTACGGAGATTTTGGCGTTTGTTTCGGTTTCTTTACGGTGATTTCGGGTTTTTTGGGGTTTCATTACAGCGGTTTTGGCGTTTTTCGGGGTTTTTTTGGGTTTCTTTACCGTCATTTCGGGTTTTTCGGGGTTTTTTTGGGTTTCTTTACCGTCATTTCGGGTTTTTCGGGGTTTTTTTGGGTTTCTTTACGGTGGTTTTGGGGTTTTTTTGGGTTTCTTTACGGCGGTTTTGGGTTTTTTTGGGTTTCTTCCCGGTGGTTTTGGCGTTTTTCGGGGTTTTTTGGGTTTCTTTAAGGCGGTTTTTGGGGTTTTTTGGGTTTCTTTACGGCGGTTTTGGGGTGATTTCGGGGTTTTTTGGGGTTTATTTACGGTGGTTTTGGGGTGATTTCGGGGTTTTTTTGGGTTTCTTTACGGCGGTTTTGGGGTTTTTTGGGGTTTTTTTGGGTTTCTTTATGGTGGTTTTGGGGTTTTTTTGGGTTTCTTTACGGTGGTTTTGGGATGATTTCGGGGTTTTTTGGGGTTTCTTTACAGTGGTTTTGGCGTTTTTTTGGGTTTCTTTCCGGTGGTTTTGGGGTTTTTTTGGGTTTCTTTACGGCGATTTTGGGGTTTTTTTGGGTTTCTTTCCGGTGGTTTTGGGGTTTTTTCGGGGGTTTTTTGGGTTTATTTACGGTGGTTTTGGGGTTTTTTTGGGGTTTTTTTGGGTTTCTTTACGGTGATTTTGGGGGTTTTTTGGGTTTCTTTACGGTGGTTTCGGGTTTTTCGGGGTTTTTTTCGGTTACTTTACGGTGGTTTTTGGGTTTTTTTGGGTTTCTTTCCGGTGGTTTCGGGTTTTTTCGGGGTTTTTTGGGTTTCTTTACGGTGGTTTTGGGGTGATTTCGGGGTTTTTTGGGTTTCTTTACGGTGGTTTTGGGTTTTTTTTGGGTTTCTTTACGGCGGTTTTGGGGTTTTTTTGGGTTTCTTTACGGCGGTTTTGAGGTTTTTTTGGGTTACTTTACGGTGATTTCGGGTTTTTTTGGGTTTCTTTACGGTGATTTCGGGGTTTTTTTGGGTTACTTTACGGTGATTTCGGGTTTTTTTGGGTTTCTTTACGGCGGTTTTGGCGTTTTCTTCGGTTTCTTTACAGTCATTTCGGGTTTTTCGGGGTTTTTTTGGGTTTCTTTAAGGCGGTTTTGGGTTTTTTTTGGGTTTCTTTACGGCGGTTTTGGGGTGATTTCGGGGTTTTTTTGGGTTTATTTACCGTGGTTTTGGGGTGATTTCGGGGTTTTTTGGGGTTTCTTTATGGTGGTTTTGGGGTTTTTTCGGGGGTTTTTTGGGTTTATTTACGGTGGTTTTGGGGTTTTTTTGGGGTTTTTTTGGGTTTCTTTATGGTGGTTTTTGGGTTTTTTTGGGTTTCTTTACGGTGGTTTTGGGGTGATTTCGGGGTTTTTTTGGGTTTCTTTACGGTGATTTTGGGGGTTTTTTGGGTTTCTTTACGGTGGTTTCGGGTTTTTCGGGGTTTTTTTCGGTTACTTTACGGTGGTTTTTGGGTTTTTTTGGGTTTCTTTCCGGTGGTTTCGGGTTTTTCAGGGGTTTTTGGGTTTATTTACGGTGGTTTTGGCGTTTTCTTCGGTTTCTTTACAGTCATTTCGGGTTTTTCGGGGTTTTTTTGGGTTTCTTTACGGTGGTTTTGGCGTTTTTTGGGGTTTGTTTTCGGTTTCTTTACGGTGGTTTTGGGGTGATTTCAGGGTTTTTTGGGGTTTATTTCTGGTGATTTTGGGGTTTTTTTGGGTTTCTTTACGGTGGTTTTGGGGTGATTTGGGGTTTTTTGGGTTTCTTTATGGTGGTTTTGGCGTTTTTCCGGTTCTTTGCGGGCGTGTCGGGTTTTTCGGGGGTTTTTGGGTTTATTTACGGCGGTTTTGGGGTGATTTCGGGGTTTTTTGGGTTTATTTACGGTGGTTTTGGGATTTTTCGGGGGTTTTTGGGTTTATTTACGGCGGTTTTGGGGTTTTTTTGGGATTCTTTCCAGTGGTTTTGGCGTTCTTTTCGGTTTCTTTATGGCGGTTTGGGGGTGATTTGGGTCTCTTTACGGTGGTTTTGGGGTGATTTCGGGGTTTTTTGGGTTTCTTTACGGTGGTTTCGGGGTTTTCTTGGTGTTTCTTTACGGTGGTTTTGGCATTCTTTTCGGTTTTTTTATGGTGGTTTTGGGGTTTTTTGGGTTTCTTTACGGCGGTTTTGGGGTGATTTCGGGGTTTTTTGGGTTTATTTACGGTGGTTTTGGGGTTTTTTTGGGTTTCTTTACGGCGATTTTGGGGGTTTTTTGGGTTTCTTTACAGTGATTTTGGGGTTTTTTTGGGTTTCTTTATGGTGGTTTTGGTGTTTTTTGGGGTTTGTTTTCGGTTTCTTTACGGTGGTTTTGGGGTGATTTCGGGGTTTTTTGGGTTTATTTACGGTGGTTTTGGGGTTTTTTCGGGGGTTTTTTGGGTTTATTTACGGTGGTTTTGGGGTTTTTTTGGGGTTTTTTTGGGTTTCTTTATGGTGGTTTCGGGGGTTTTTTGGGTTTCTTTACGGTGGTTTTGGGGTGATTTCGGGGTTTTTTGGGTTTCTTTACGGTGGTTTTGGCGTTTTTCGGGGTTTTTTGGGTTTCTTTACAGTGATTTTGGGGGTTTTTTGGGTTTCTTTATGGCGGTTTTGGGGTTTTTTTGGGTTTCTTTACGGCGGTTTTGAGGTTTTTTTGGGTTACTTTACGGTGATTTCGGGTTTTTTTGGGTTTCTTTACGGCGGTTTTGGGGTTTTTTGGGTTTATTTACGGTGGTTTTGAGGTGATTTCGGGGGTTTTTGGGGTTTCTTTATGGTGGTTTTGGCGTTCTTTTCGGTTTCTTTATGGCGGTTTTGAGTTTCTTCGGGTTTCTTTACGGTGGTTTTGGCGTTTTTCGGGGGTTTTTGGGTTTCTTTACGGCGGTTTTGGGGTTTTTTTGGGTTTCTTTACGGTGGTTTTGGGGTGATTTGGGGTTTTTTGGGTTTCTTTACGGTGGTTTTGGCGTTTTTCTGGTTCTTTACGGGCGTGTCGGGTTTTCCGGGGTTTTTTGGGTTTATTTACGGTGGTTTTGGGATTTTTCGGGGGTTTTTGGGTTTATTTACGGTGGTTTTGGGGTTTTTTTGGGTTTCTTTACGGAGGTTTTGGGGTGATTTCGGGGTTTTTTGGGGTTTATTTACGGTGGTTTTGGGGTTTTTTTGGTTTCTTTACGGTGGTTTTGGGGTGATTTCGGGGTTTTTTGGGTTTCTTTACGGTGGTTTCGGGGTTTTCTTGGTGTTTCTTTACGGTGGTTTTGGCATTCTTTTCGGTTTTTTTATGGTGGTTTTGGGGTTTTTTGGGTTTCTTTACGGCGGTTTTGGGGTGATTTCGGGGTTTTTTGGGTTTATTTACGGTGGTTTTGGGGTTTTTTTGGGTTTCTTTACGGCGATTTTGGGGGTTTTTTGGGTTTCTTTACAGTGATTTTGGGGTTTTTTTGGGTTTCTTTATGGTGGTTTTGGTGTTTTTTGGGGTTTGTTTTCGGTTTCTTTACGGTGGTTTTGGGGTGATTTCGGGGTTTTTTGGGTTTATTTACGGTGGTTTTGGGGTTTTTTCGGGGGTTTTTTGGGTTTATTTACGGTGGTTTTGGGGTTTTTTTGGGGTTTTTTTGGGTTTCTTTATGGTGGTTTCGGGGGTTTTTTGGGTTTCTTTACGGTGGTTTTGGGGTGATTTCGGGGTTTTTTGGGTTTCTTTACGGTGGTTTTGGGGTGATTTCGGGGGTTTTTGGGGTTTCTTTATGGTGGTTTTGGCGTTCTTTTCGGTTTCTTTATGGCGGTTTTGAGTTTCTTCGGGTTTCTTTACGGTGGTTTTGGCGTTTTTTCGGGGGTTTTTGGGTTTCTTTACGGCGGTTTTGGGGTTTTTTTGGGTTTCTTTACGGTGGTTTTGGGGTGATTTGGGGTTTTTTGGGTTTCTTTACGGTGGTTTTGGCGTTTTTCTGGTTCTTTACGGGCGTGTCGGGTTTTCCGGGGTTTTTTGGGTTTATTTACGGTGGTTTTGGGATTTTTCGGGGGTTTTTGGGTTTATTTACGGTGGTTTTGGGGTTTTTTTGGGTTTCTTTACGGAGGTTTTGGGGTGATTTCGGGGTTTTTTGGGGTTTATTTACGGTGGTTTTGGGGTTTTTTTGGGTTTCTTTACGGTGGTTTCGGGTTTTTCGGGGTTTTTTGGGGTTTCTTTACGGTGGTTTTGGGGTTTTTTTGGGTTTCTTTACGGCGGTTTTGGGGTTTTTTTGGGTTTCTTTACGGCGGTTTTGGTGTTTTTTGGGGTTTATTTACGGTGGTTTTGGGGTGATTTCGGGGTTTTTTTGGGTTTCTTTACGGCGGTTTTGGGGTTTTTTTGGGTTTCTTTACGGCGGTTTTGGTGTTTTTTGGGGTTTATTTACGGCGGTTTTGGGGTGATTTCGGGGTTTTTTTGGGTTTCTTTACGGCGCTTTTGGGGTGATTTCGGGGTTATTTGGGTTTCTTTATGGTGGTTTTGGCATTTTCTTGGGTTTCTTTACGGAGATTTTGGCGTTTGTTTCGGTTTCTTTACGGTGATTTCGGGTTTTTTGGGGTTTCATTACAGCGGTTTTGGCGTTTTTCGGGGTTTTTTTGGGTTTCTTTACCGTCATTTCGGGTTTTTCGGGGTTTTTTTGGGTTTCTTTACCGTCATTTCGGGTTTTTCGGGGTTTTTTTGGGTTTCTTTACGGTGGTTTTGGGGTTTTTTTTGGGTTTCTTTCCGGTGGTTTCGGGTTTTTCGGGGTTTTTTGGGTTTCTTTACGGTGGTTTTGGCGTTTTTTCGGGGTTTTTTGGGTTTCTTTACGGTGGTTTTGGCGTTTTTCGGGGTTTTTTGGGTTTCTTTACAGTGATTTTGGGGTTTTTTGGGGTTTATTTACGGTGGTTTTGGGGTTTTTTTGGGTTTCTTTACGGCGGTTTTGAGGTTTTTTTGGGTTACTTTACGGTGATTTCGGGTTTTTTTGGGTTTCTTTACGGCGATTTTGGGGGTTTTTTGGGTTTCTTCACGGTGGTTTTGGCGTTTTTCGGGGGTTTTTTGGGTTTATTTACGGTGGTTTTGGGGTTTTTTTGGGTTTCTTTACGGTGGTTTTGGGGTGATTTCGGGGTTTTTTGGGGTTTATTTACGGTGGTTTTGGGGTGATTTCGGGGTTTTTTGGGTTTCTTTATGGTGGTTTTGGGGTTTTCTTGGTGTTTCTTTACGGTGGTTTTGGCGTTCTTTTCGGTTTTTTTATGGTGGTTTTGGGGTTTTTTGGGTTTCTTTACGGCGGTTTTGGGGTGATTTCGGGGTTTTTTGGGGTTTATTTACGGTGGTTTCGGGTTTTTCGGGGGTTTTTGGGTTTATTTACGGCGGTTTTTGGGGTTTTTTTGGGTTTCTTTACGGCGGTTTTGGGGTTTTTCGGGGGTTTTTTGGGTTTCTTTATGGTGGTTTCGGGGGTTTTTTGGGTTTCTTTACGGTGGTTTTGGGGTGATTTCGGGGTTTTTTGGGTTTCTTTACGGTGGTTTTGGGGTGATTTCGGGGTTTTTTTGGGTTTCTTTATGGTGGTTTTGGCGTTCTTTTCGGTTTCTTTATGGCGGTTTTGAGTTTCTTCGGGTTTCTTTACGGTGGTTTTGGCGTTTTTTCGGGGGTTTTTGGGTTTCTTTATGGCGGTTTTGGGGTTTTTTTGGGTTTCTTTACGGTGGTTTTGGGGTGATTTGGGGTTTTTTTGGGTTTCTTTATGGTGGTTTTGGCGTTTTTTCCGGTTCTTTGCGGGCGTGTCGGGTTTTTCGGGGGTTTTTGGGTTTATTTACGGCGGTTTTGGGGTGATTTCGGGGTTTTTTGGGTTTCTTTACGGCGGTTTTGGGGTTTTCTTGGTGTTTCTTTACGGTGGTTTTGGCGTTCTTTTCGGTTTTTTTATGGTGGTTTTGGGGTTTTTTGGGTTTCTTTACGGCGGTTTTGGGGTTTTTTTGGGTTTCTTTACGGCGGTTTTGGGGTGATTTCGGGGGTTTTTTGGGTTTCTTTACGGTGATTTTGGGGGTTTTTTGGGTTTCTTTACGGTGGTTTCGGGTTTTTCGGGGTTTTTTTCGGTTACTTTACGGTGGTTTTTGGGTTTTTTTGGGTTTCTTTCCGGTGGTTTCGGGTTTTTCGGGGTTTTTTGGGTTTCTTTACGGTGGTTTTGGGGTGATTTCGGGGTTTTTTGGGTTTCTTTACGGTGGTTTTGGGGTTTTTTGGGGTTTATTTACGGTGGTTTTGGGGTTTTTTTGGGTTTCTTTACGGCGGTTTTGAGGTTTTTTTGGGTTACTTTACGGTGATTTCGGGTTTTTTTGGGTTTCTTTACGGCGGTTTTGGGGTTTTTTTGGGTTTCTTTACGACGGTTTTGGCGTTTTCTTCGGTTTCTTTACGGTCATTTCGGGTTTTTCGGGGTTTTTTTGGGTTTCTTTACGGTGGTTTTGGGGTTTTTTTTGGGTTTATTTACGGTGGTTTTGGGATGATTTCGGGGTTTTTTGGGTTTATTTACGGTAGTTTTGGGGTTTTTCGGGGTTTTTTGGGTTTCTTTCCAGTGGTTTTGGCGTTTTTTGGGGTTTGTTTTTGGTTTCTTTATGGTGGTTTTGGGGTTTTTTTGGGTTTCTTTACGGCAATTTTGGGGGTTTTTTGGGTTTCTTTACGGTGATTTTGGGGTTTTTTTGGGTTTCTTTACGGCGGTTTTGGGGTGATTTCGGGATTTTTTGGGGTTTCTTTACAGTGGTTTTGGCGTTTTTTTGGGTTTCTTTACGGAGGTTTTGGGGTTTTTCGGGGGTTTTTTGGGTTTATTTACGGTGGTTTTGGCGTTTTCTTCGGTTTCTTTACGGTCATTTCGGGTTTTTCGGGGTTTTTTTGGGTTTCTTTAAGGCGGTTTTGGGTTTTTTTTGGGTTTCTTTACGGCGGTTTTGGGGTGATTTCGGGGTTTTTTTGGGTTTATTTACGGCGGTTTTGGGGTGATTTCGGGGTTTTTTTGGGTTTATTTACGGCGGTTTTGGGGTGATTTCGGGGTTTTTTTGGGTTTATTTACCGTGGTTTTGGGGTGATTTCGGGGTTTTTTGGGGTTTCTTTATGGTGGTTTTGGGGTTTTTTCGGGGGTTTTTTGGGTTTATTTACGGTGGTTTTGGGGTTTTTTTGGGGTTTTTTTGGGTTTCTTTATGGTGGTTTTTGGGTTTTTTTGGGTTTCTTTACGGTGGTTTTGGGGTGATTTCGGGGTTTTTTTGGGTTTCTTTATGGTGGTTTCGGGGGTTTTTTGGGTTTCTTTACGGTGGTTTCGGGTTTTTCGGGGGTTTTTGGGTTTATTTACGGTGGTTTTGGGGTTTTTTTGGGTTTCTTTACGGTGGTTTTGGGGTGATTTCGGGGTTTTTTTGGGTTTCTTTATGGCGGTTTTGGGGTTTTTCGGGGTTTTTTGGGTTTCTTTACGGCGGTTTTGGCGTTTTCTTCGCTTTCTTTACAGTCATTTCGGGTTTTTCGGGGTTTTTTGGGTTTCTTTACGGTGGTTTTGGGGTTTTTTGGGTTTCTTTTCAGTGGTTTTGGGGTTTTTCGGGGGTTTTTTGGGTTTATTTACGGTGGTTTTGGCGTTTTCTTCGGTTTCTTTACGGTCATTTCGGGTTTTTCGGGGTTTTTTTGGGTTTCTTTACGGTGGTTTTGGGGTTTTTTTTGGGTTTCTTTACGGTGGTTTTGGGGTGATTTGAGGTTTTTTGAGTTTCTTTCCGGTGGTTTTGGCATTTTTTGGGGTTTTTTGGGATGGATGTGCACTCGGTGATGCTTTTTGGGAGTGGAGAAGGTCAATGGGTTCCTCAAGGTGGATCTGGGGTTTGGGGCTGGAGAACCTCACGAGGTTCCTCAAGGTGGATCTGGGATTTGGGGCTGGAGAAGCTCAGGAGGTTCCTCAAGATGTTCCTCAAGGTGGATCTGGGGTTTGGGATGGAGAACCTCACGAGATTCCTCAAGATGTTCCTTAAGATGGATCTGGGGTTTGGAGTGGAGAAGCTCAGGAGGTTCCTCAAGTTGGATCTGGAGTTTGGAGGGGAGAACATCAGGGGCTTCCTCAAAGTGTTCCTCAAGGTGGATCTAGGGTTTAGGGTGGAGAAGCTCAGGAGGTTCCTCAAGGTGGATCTGGGGTTTGGAGCTGGAGAAGCTCAAGGCGTTCCTCAAGGTGGATCTGGGGTTTGGGGCTGGAGAACCTCACAAGGTTCCTCAAGGTGGATCTGGGGTTTGGAGCTGGAGAACCTCACGAGGTTCCTCAAGGTGGATCTGGGATTTGGGGCTGGAGAACCTCACGAGGTTCCTCAAGGTGGATCTGGGGTTTGGGGCTGGAGAACCTCACGAGGTTCCTCAAGGTGGATCTGGGGTTTGGTGCTGGAGAACCTTGGACAGGTCTGAGAGTCTTCTGGGATTTTTTGGGAATTTTTTGGGACGGGATGTGTCCGTCGCAGGGCGCGGGGAAGACCAACGTGGCGCTGATGTGCATGCTGAGGGAGATCGGCAAACACATCAACATGGACGGCACCATCAACGTGGACGACTTCAAGATCATCTACATCGCGCCCATGAGGTCCCTGGTGCAGGAGATGGTGGGGAGCTTCAGCAAGGTGAGGGCTGGGCGAGGTCGGGATCGGGTCCCAGGAGAGGTTTGGGATCGGGTCCAAGGGGAGGTTTGGGATCCGAGAAGATTTGGGATCGGGTCCAAGAGAAGATTTGGGATCAGGTCCAAGAGAAGATTTGGGATCGGGTCCAAGAGAAGATTTGGGATCGGGTCCAAGAGAAGATTTGGGATCAGGTCCAAGAGAAGATTTGGGATCGGGTCCAAGAGAAGATTTGGGATCGGGTCCCAGAGGAGGTTTGGGATCAGATCCTAGGAGAGGTTTGGGATCAGGTCCAAGGCGAGGTTTGGGATTGGGTCCAAGAGAAGATTTGGGATCGGGTCCAAGGTAAGGTTTGGGATCTGGTCCAAGAGAAGATTTGGGATCAGGTCCAAGAGAAGATTTGGGATCAGGTCCAAGAGAAGATTTGGGATCGGGTCCAAGAGAAGATTTGGGATCAGGTCCCAGGGGAGGTTTGGGATCAGGTCCCAGAGAAGATTTGGGATCGGGTCCAAGAGAAGATTTGGGATCAGATCCCAGAGGAGGTTTGGGATCCGGTCCAAGGGGAGGTTTGGGATCCGAGAAGATTTGGGATCAGGTCCAAGAGAAGATTTGGGATCAGGTCCAAGAGAAGATTTGGGATCAGGTCCCAGGAGAGGTTTGGGATCTGAGAAGATTTGGGATCAGGTCCAAGAGAAGATTTGGGATCGGGTCCAAGGGAAGATTTGGGATCAGGTCCTAGGGGAGGTTTGGGATCGGGTCCAAGAGAAGATTTGGGATCGGGTCCAAGAGAAGATTTGGGATCGGGTCCAAGAGAAGATTTGGGATCGGGTCCAAGAGAAGATTTGGGATCAGGTCCCAGGAGAGGCTTGGGATCGGGTCCAAGAGAAGATTTGGGATCGGGTCCAAGAGAAGATTTGGGATCGGGTCCCAGGGGAGGTTTGGGATCAGGTCCAAGAGAAGATTTGGGATCAGGTCCAAGAGAAGATTTGGGATCAGGTCCAAGAGAAGATTTGGGATCAGGTCCAAGAGAAGATTTGGGATCGGGTCCAAGAGAAGATTTGGGATCGGGTCCAAGAGAAGATTTGGGATCGGGTCCAAGAGAAGATTTGGGATCGGGTCCCTGGGAAGATTTGGGATCAGGTCCCAGGCGAGGTTTGGGATCGGGTCCAAAGTGAGGTTTGGGATCAGGTCCTAGGAGAGGTTTGGGATCAGGTCCAAGGCGAGGTTTGGGATCGGGTCCAAGAGAAGATTTGGGATCGGGTCCAAGGGGAGGTTTGGGATCGGGTCCCAGAGAAGATTTGGGATCGGGTCCCTGGGAAGATTTGCATTGGGTCCCTGGGAAGATTTGGGATCGGGTCCAAGGGGAGGTTTGGGATCGGGTCCAAGGGGAGGTTTGGGATCGGGTCCAAGAGAAGATTTGGGATCGGGTCCAAAGCGAGGTTTGGGATCCGGTCCCAGGGGAGGTTTGGGATTGGTGGGATTGGATCTAAAGGAAGGTCTGGGATGAGTGGGGTGGGATCCAGGAGAGGACATCCAGGTGGGATTCGGGATCTCCTCCCAGGGAGCACCAGGAGAAGAGGGATCGGCCCCTCCCCACCAGGAGAAGTTTGGGTGGGATTTTGGGGTCCTTCCTCCGCGGGAAGATCTCCCCACGCTCCTCCCGTGGCTTTTTCCCAGCGTTTGGCCACCTACGGGATCACGGTGGCCGAGCTGACCGGGGACCACCAGCTGTGCAAGGAGGAGATCAGCGCCACGCAGATCATCGTCTGCACGCCCGAGAAGTGGGACATCATCACCCGCAAGGGCGGCGAGCGCACCTACACCCAGCTGGTGCGGCTGGTCATCCTGGTGAGCTCCTGCCACCGGCCGGGATGGCGCTCCTCAGGGTGGAGCTGGGGCTTGGGCTCCTCGAGGGGTTCCTCAAGGTGGGTCTGGGCTTTGGGGTTGGAGAACCTCAAGGGTCTTGGAGTGGAGAAGCTCAGGAGGTTCCTCGAGGTGTTCCTCAAGGTGGGTCTGGGGTTTGGGGTGGAGAACCTCAAGGTTCTTGGAGTGGAGAAGCTCAGGAGGTTCCTCGAGGTGTTCCTCAAGGTGGGTCTGGGGTTTGGGTGGAGAACCTCAAGGGTCTTGGAGTGGAGAAGCTCAGGAGGTTCCTCGAGGCGTTCCTCAAGGTGGGTCTGGGGTTTGGGGTTGGAGAACCTCAAGGTTCTTGGAGTGGAGAAGCTCAGGAGGTTCCTGAAGGCGTTCCTCAAGGTGGGCCTGGGGTTTGGGGTTGGAGAACCTCAAGGTGATCCTCAAGGTGGATCTGGGGTTTGGGATGGAGAACCTCAAGGTGGATCTGGGGTTTGGGGTTGGAGAACCTCAAGGTTCTTGGAGTGGAGAAGCTCAGGAGGTTCCTGAAGGCGTTCCTCAAGGTGGATCTGGGCTTTGGGGTGGAGAACCTCAAGGTGTTCCTCAAGGTGGATCTGGGGTTTGGGGTGGAGAACCTCAAGGTGGGTCTGGGGTTTGGGGTGGAGAACCTCAAGGTTCTTGGAGTGGAGAAGCTCAGGAGGTTCCTCGAGGTGTTCCTCAAGGTGGGTCTGGGGTTTGGGGTGGAGAACCTCAAGGTGTTCCTCAAGGTGGGTCTGGGGTTTGGGGTGGAGAACCTCAAGGGTCTTGGAGTGGAGAAGCTCAGGAGGTTCCTCGAGGCGTTCCTCAAGGTGGGTCTGGGGTTTGGGGTTGGAGAACCTCAAGGTTCTTGGAGTGGAGAAGCTCAGGAGGTTCCTGAAGGCGTTCCTCAAGGTGGGCCTGGGGTTTGGGTTGGAGAACCTCAAGGTGATCCTCAAGGTGGATCTGGGGTTTGGGGTGGAGAACCTCAAGGTGGATCTGGGGTTTTGGGTGGAGAACCTCAAGGTTCTTGGAGTGGAGAAGCTCAGGAGGTTCCTCGAGGTGTTCCTCAAGGTGGATCTGGGGTTTGGGGCTCGTCAAGGGGTTCCTCAATGTGGGTCTGGGGTTTGGGGCTAGAGGACCTCAAGGTTCTTGGGGTGGAGAAGCTCAGCAGGTTCCTCAAGGTGTTCCTCAAGGTGGATCTGGGGTTTGGGGTGGAGAAACCTCAAGGTGTTCCTCAAGGTGGGTGTGGGGCTTGGGGATGAAGAATCTCAGGGGTTCCTCAAGGCGTTCCTCAAGGTGGATCTGGGATCTGGAGCCGGACAGTCTTAGACCTGTCCAGGCGCGACACCCGTGGTGGAACCAGCTGGACTTTGTGATGCCGCAAATCCCGATCAGGGAGGACAATTCCATGACCTCTCCCCTCCTGCCAGGATGAGATCCATCTCCTCCACGACGACCGCGGGCCCGTGCTGGAGTCGCTGGTGGCCAGGGCCATCCGCAACATCGAGATGACGCAGGAGGACGTGCGGCTGGTGGGGCTCAGCGCCACGCTGCCCAACTACGAGGACGTGGCCACCTTCCTGCGCGTGGACCCGGCCAAGGGCTTGTTCTACTTCGACAACAGGTGGGGAAAAACCGGGAGAAGCTTTTCCAGGTGGGATTCCAGGTGGATTTCCATCGGGAGCTCCAGCTGTCGGCGCCGTTCGTGGTTGGATTTTTGGCGGCGTCGTTAGAAGCGTTTTTGGGGTCTCTGGTTGGGTTGAGTTGGGTTGGGTTCTCCATGGAATCTCAGAAGACCAAAGATGACTTTTCCGTCTTTTCCTGGTGGATTTCCACCTGGATTTCCTGGATCTCGGGGGAGGTTTGGGATCGTTTCCATCCATCCATTTCTTGATCTTTGTGGGGGTCGTTAGAAGCGTTTTTGGGGTCTCTGGTTGGGTTCTCCATGGAATCTCAGAAGACCAAAGATGACTTTTCCGTCTTCTCCTGATGGATTTCCACCTGGATTCCCATCCGTCCATTTCTTGATCTTTGTGGGTGTCGTTAAAAGTGGTTTTGGGGTCTCCAGTTGGGTTGGGTTGGGTTGGATTGGGAGGGTTTGGGTTCTCCATGGAATCTCAGAAGACCAAAGATGACTTTTCCGTCTTTTCCTGATGGATTTCCACCTGGATTTCCTGGATCTCGGGGGAGGTTTGGGATCGTTTCCATCCATCCATTTCTTGATCTTTGTGGGGGTCGTTAGAAGCGTTTTTGGGATCTCGGGTTGGGTTGGGTTGGGTTCTCCATGGACTCTCAGAAGACCAAAGATGACTTTTCCATCTTTTCCTGATGGATTTCCACCTGGATTTCCACCCTTCCACTTACTGAACTTTGAGGGCGTCGTTAGAAGCGTTTTTGGGATCTCTGGTTGGGTTGAGTTGGGTTGGGTTCTCCATGGACTCTCAGAAGACCAAAGATGACTTTTCCGTCTTCTCCTGATGGATTTCCACCTGGATTTCCACCCTTCCACTTACTGAACTTTGACGGCGTCGTTAGAAGCGTTTTTGGGATCTCTGGTTGGGTTGAGTTGGGTTGGGTTCTCCATGGAATCTCAGAAGACCAAAGATGACTTTTCCATCTTTTCCTGATGGATTTCCACCTGGATTTCCACCCATCCACTTACTGAACTTTGAGGGCGTCGTTAGAAGTGTTTTTGGGATCTCGGGTTGGGTTGGGTTGGATTATGAGGGTTTGGGTTCTCCATGGAATCTCAGAAGACCAAAGATGACTTTTCCGTCTTTTCCTGGTGGATTTCCACCTGGATTTCCTGGATCTCGGGGGAGGTTTGGGATCGTTTCCATCCATCCATTTCTTGGTCTTTGTGGGGGTCGTTAGAAGCGTTTTTGGGGTCTCTGGTTGGGTTGAGTTGGGTTGGGTTCTCCATGGACTCAGAAGACCAAAGATGACTTTTCCGTCTTTTCCTGATGGGTTTCCACCTGGATTTCCATCCATCCATTTCTTGGTCTTTGTGGGGGTCGTTAAAAGTGGTTTTGGGGTCTCCAGTTGGGTTGGGTTGAGTTGACTTGATTTTTTCCCCGTTTTCCGTGGGTTTTTTCCATAAATCCCTGGATTTTTGCCCCCTTTTTCCATGGATTTTTCCCCCTTTTCCAAGGATTTTTTCCATAAATCCATGGATTTTCCCCCCTTTTTCCATGGATTTTTTCCCCCTTTTCCATGGATTTTTTCCGTAAATTCTTGGATTTTTCCCCCCTTTTCCGTGGATTTTTTCCATAAATCCCTGGATTTTTTCCCCTCAATCCCCCGGATTTTTTCCCCCTTTTACGTGGATTTTTTCCATAAATCCCTGGATTTTTCCCCCTTTTCCATGGATTTTTTCCATAAATCCCCGTATTTTTTCCCCCTTTTCCATGGATTTTTTTCCCCTCAATCCCCCGGATTTTTTCCCCATTTTCCATGGATTTTTTCCCCTCCATCCCCCGATTTTTTTCCCCATTTTCCATGGATTTTTTCCATAAATCCCCGGATTTTTTCCCCCTTTTCCATGGATTTTTTCCATAAATCCCTGGATTTTTTCCCCATTTTCCGTGGATTTTTTCCCCTCAATCCCCCGGATTTTTTCCCCCTTTTCCATGGATTTTTTCCATAAATCCCTGGATTTTTTCCCCATTTTCCGTGGATTTTTTCCCCTCAATCCCCCGGATTTTTTCCCCCTTTTCCATGGATTTTTTCCATAAATCCCTGGATTTTTTCCCCATTTTCCATGGATTTTTTCCATAAATCCCTGGATTTTTTCCCCCCCTTTTCCATGGATTTTTTCCATCAATCCCAGATTTTCCCCCCCTTTTTCCATGGATTTTTTCCCCCTTTTCCAAGGATTTTTTCTCCTCCATCCCCCGGATTTTTTCCCCCTTTTCCATGGATTTTTTCCATAAATCCCCGGATTTTTTCCCCATTTTCCATGGATTTTTTCCCCTCCATCCCCCGATTTTTTTCCCCATTTTCCATGGATTTTTTCCATAAATCCCCGTATTTTTCCCCCTTTTCCATGGATTTTGTTCCCCTCAATCCCCCAGATTTTTTCCCCATTTTCCATGGACTTTTTCCCCTCAATCCCCCAGATTTTTTCCCCATTTTCCATGGATTTTTTCCCCTCAATCCCCCGGATTTTTTCCCCATTTTCCATGGATTTTTTCCATAAATCCCCGTATTTTTCCCCCTTTTCCATGGATTTTTTCCCCTCAATCCCCGATTCTTCCCCCTTTTTCCACCGACCTTTTTCCCACAAACCCCCTGATTTTTTTTTTTCCCCCTTTTCCATGATTTTTTTCTTTTTTTTCCCCCCCGATTCCCGGATTTTTCCTCTGCCAGCTTCCGGCCGGTGCCGCTGGAGCAGACCTACGTGGGCATCACGGAGAAGAAAGCCATCAAGCGCTTCCAGATCATGAACGAGATCGTCTACGAGAAGATCATGGAGCACGCCGGCAAGAACCAGGTCCCAGCCCGGCCCCGACCTTTCCCCTGGGCCCTGAAGAAAAAAAAGGGATTTTCCCCATTTTTCCCATTTTCCCCCCAATTTTCTCCCCATTTTTCCCCATTTTTTCCCATTTTCCCCCCAATTTTCTGCCCCATTTTTTCCGATTTTCCCCCATTTTTTCCCATTTTCCCCCCATTTTTTCCCATTTTTTCCCATTTTCCCCCCAATTTTCTCCCCAATTTTTTCCGATTTTTCTCATTTTCCCCTATTTCCCTGCATCTTCCCCCCATTTTTTCCATTTTTCCCCATTTGTTTCCCATTTTTCCCCCATTTTTCCCCAATTTTCCCCCATTTCCCCCCATTTTTTCCAGTTCTCCCCTTTTCCCCTCTTTTCCACCCATTTTTCCCCATTTTCCCCCATTTCCCCCCAATTTTCCCCCATATTCCCCCATTTTTTCCAGTTTTCCCCATTTTCCCCCATTTTCCCCCCAATTTTCTCCCCATTTTTTCCCATTTTTTCCCATTTTCCCCCCAATTTTCTCCCCATTTTTCCCCATTTTCCCCCCAATTTTCTGCCCCATTTTTTCCCATTTTTTCACCATTTTCCCCCCAATTTTCTCCCCATTTTTCCCCATTTTCTCCATTTTCCCCCCAATTTTCTCTCCATTTTTTCCCATTTTTTCCCATTTTCCCCCCAATTTTCTCCCCATTTTTCCCCATTTCCCCCCAATTTTCTCCCCATTTTTCCCCATTTTTTCCCATTTTCCCCCCAATTTTCTCCCCATTTTTTCCCATTTTTTCACCATTTTCCCCCCAATTTTCTCCCCAGTTTTTTCCGATTTTCCCCCATTTTCCCCATTTTTTCCAGTTCTCCCCTTTTCCACCCATTTTTTCCCATTTTCCCCCCATTTTTTCCCATTTTTCCCATTTTTTCCCATTTTTTCCCATTTCCCCCCCACTTTTCCCCATTTTCCTCCCATTTATTCCCATTTTTCTCAGCTCTTCCCATTTTTACCTGTTTTTTTTTTTTCCATTTTTCCCCATTTGTTCCCCATTTTCCCCCATTTCCCCCCAATTTTCCCCCGTTTTTACCCATTTTTTCCAGCTCTTCTCCCAGACTGATCCCGGTTTGATCCTGGGCCGATCCCAGTTTGATCCCAGGCTGATCCCAGTTTGATGCTGGGCCGATCCCAGTTTGATGCCGGGCCGATCCCAGTTTGATCCCGGGCCGATGCTGGTTTGATCCTGGGCCAATCCCAGTTTGATCCGGGGCCGATCCCGGTTTGATTGCAGGCTGATCCCAGTTTGATCCCAGTTTGATCCCAGGCTGATCCCAGTTTTTCCCAGTTTGATCCCGGGCCGATGCCGGTTTGATCCGGGGCCGATCCTGGTTTGATCCCGGGCTGATCCCAGTTTGATCCCGGGCCGATCCCAGTTTGATCCCGGGCCGATCCCAGTTTGATCCCAGGCTGATCCCAGTTTGATCCCAGGCTGATCCCAGTTTTTCCCAGTTTGATCCCGGGCCGATCCCGGTTTGATCCCGGGCCGATCCCGGTTTGATCCCGGGCCGATCCCAGCTCTTCTCCCAGTTTGATCCCAGTTTGATCCCGGGCCGATCCCAGTTTGATCCCAGGCTGATCCCAGTTTTTCCCAGTTTGATCCCGGGCCGATCCCGGTTTGATCCCAGGCCGATCCTGGTTTGATCCCGGGCCGATCCCAGTTTGATCCCGGGCCGATCCCAGTTTGATCCCAGTTTGATCCCGGGCCGATCCCGGCTCTTCTCCCAGTTTTTCCCAGTTTGATCCCAGGCCGCTCCCAGTTTGATCCGGGGCCGATCCCGGTTTGATCCGGGGCCGATGCCGGTTTGACCCCGGGCCGATCCCAGTTTGATCCCAGGCTGATCCCAGTTTGATCCCGGGCCGATCCCAGTTTGATCCCAGGCTGATCCCAGTTTTTCCCAGTTTGATCCCGGACCGATCCCAGTTTTTGATCCGGGGCCGATCCCGGTTTGATCCCGGGCCGATGCCGGTTTGATCCGGGGCCGATCCCGGTTTGATCCCGGGCCGATCCCAGTTTTTGATCCGGGGCCGATCCCAGTTTTTGTTCCCGGGCCGATCCCAGTTTTTGTTCCCGGGCCGATCCCAGTTTTTGTTCCCGGGCCAATCCCGGTTTTTGATCCGGGGCCGATCCCAGTTTTTGATCCGGGGCCGATCCCGGTTTTTGATCCGGGGCCGATCCCAGTTTTTGATCCGGGGCCGATCCCAGTTTTTGATCCGGGGCCGATCCCGGTTTGATTGCAGGCTGATCCCAGTTTGATCCCAGTTTGATCCCAGGCTGATCCCAGTTTTTCCCAGTTTGATCCCAGGCCGATCCCAGTTTTTGATCCGGGGCCGATCCCAGTTTGATCCCAGGCTGATCCCAGTTTTTCCCAGTTTGATCCCGGGCCGATCCCAATTTTTGATCGGGGCCGATGCCGGTTCTTGCAGGTGCTGGTGTTCGTGCACTCGCGGAAGGAGACCGGCAAGACGGCGCGCGCCATCCGGGACATGTGCCTGGAGAAGGACACGCTGGGGCTCTTCCTCCGGGAGGGCTCGGCCTCCACCGAGGTGCTGCGCACCGAGGCCGAGCAGTGCAAGGTGGGCCTGCGGAAAAACCCGGAAAAACCCGGAAAAACCCGGAAAAAACCCGGGAAAAAACCCAGAAAAAACCCGGGAAAAAACCCGGGAAAACCAGGGAAATACGGAAAAATGCACCGGGGGAAACGGGGGAAAAATGGGGGAGATTGGGGAATGTGGGGAGGATTTGGAGAGGTCTGGGGAAATCGGGGCGCGGGGGAGTCGGGAAGATTTGGGGGAAGGTTTGGGGGAATTTGGGGGAAATGGGAAAAATTGAGAAAAATCTGAATAAGTTTGGGGGGAATTTTGAAAGATCTGGGGGAAATTTGGGGAAAAGTTGGGAAAATCTGGGGAAATTAGGGAAGAATTGGGGAAAGTTGGGGGGAAACTGAGGAAATTGGGGGAAATTCGGGGAAAAAAGGGAAAATCTGGGGAAATTTTGGGAACATTGGGGGAAATTGGGGGAAAATGGCAAAAATCTGCAAAAATCAGGGAAATTTGGGAAAATTGAGGGGAAATTGGGAACATTGGGGAAAATCTGGGAAAAATCGGAAAATTTGGGAGAATTGGGAAAAACGGGGAAAATTTGGGAAGAATTTGGAAAAATCTGGGGAGAATTGGGAAAAAATGGGGACAATCTGGGGAAAATTGGGGAAAATTTTGAAAAATCTAGGGAAAATCTGGGAAAATTTGGGAAAATCTGGGGAAAATCTGGGAAAATTTGGGAAAATCTGGGGAAAATCTGGGAAAATTTGGGGAAAATTGGGGAAAACTCCTTTGGGGCAAAGTTGGTTGATGCCCCCGTTCCCGAGGGATTTTTGCCGGACGCGACGCTTGGGGACTTTTCCACCCCGTCCAAGCTGTGCCGATCCCAAACTTTTCCCTTGGAATTTTTTTCCTGGAATTCTTTGGGCCGGGTTTTCCCGCAGAACCTGGAGCTGAAGGATCTCCTTCCCTACGGCTTCGCCATCCACCACGCCGGCATGACGCGCGTCGACCCGCACCTTGGTGGAAGATCTCTTCGCCGACAAACACATCCAGGTGGGGGTGGAAATCCGGGATCCAATCCCAAAGTTTTTTTTTTTTTGGGTTCGGGATGAAATTTGGGATCCTGCTCCGATGTGGAAAAAAAGGGATTTTTTTCTCCGGGAGAAAAGGGGAGATGAAAATGGGAGGTTTTTTTTGGGGTGAAAAAGTGGGAAACGGGAATTCGGGAGAAGCAAAGTTTTGGATGGAGATTCCTGGTGGATTTGGAGGTTCCTGGGTGGAATTGAAGGTTCCTGCTGGGTCTGATCCCTCGTTTTGGGTGAATTTGAAATTTCTGGTTGGATTTGGAGGTTTTTGGATGAATTTGGAGGTTTCTGGGTGGATTTCGAGGTTTTTGGATGAATTTGGAAGTTCCTGGTTGGATTTGAAGGTTCCTGCTGGGTCTGATCCCTGGTTTTGGGTGGATTTGGAGTTTCTCTTTGGATTTGGAAGTTTTTGGGTGAATTTGGAAGTTCCTGGTTGGATTTGGAGGTTTTTGGATGATTTGGAAGTTCCTGGTTGGATTTGGAGGGTTTTGGATGAATTTGGAGGTTCCTGGGTGGATTTGAAGGTTCCTGCCGGGTCCGATCCCTGGTTTTGGGTGGATTTGGAGTTTCTCTTTGGATTTGGAGGTTTTTGGATGAATTTGGAAGTTCCTGGTTGGATTTGGAGGGTTTTGGATGAATTTGGAGGTTTCTGGGTGGATTTGGAGGTTTTTGGTGGATTTGGAAGTTCCTGGTTGGATTTGGAGGTTTTTGGGTGGATTTGGAAGTTCCTGGTTGGATTTGGAGGTTTTTGGGTGGATTTGGAAGTTCCTGGTTGGATTTGGAGGTTTTTGGATGAATTTGGAAGTTCCTGATTGGATTTGACGGTTCCTGCTGGGTCTGATCCCTGATTTTGGGTGGATTTGGAGGTTTCTGGTTGGATTTGGAGGTTTTTGGATGAATTTGGAAGTTCCTGGTTGGATTTGGAGGTTTTTGGATGAATTTGGAAGTTCCTGGGTGGAATTGAAGGTTCCTGCTGGATCTGATCCCTGGTTTTGGGTGGATTTGGAGGTTTCTGGTTGGATTTGGAGGGTTTTGGATGAATTTGGAAGTTCCTGGTTGGATTTGAAGGTTCCTGGGTGGAATTGAAGGTTCCTGCTGGGTCTGATCCCTCGTTTTGGGTGGATTTGGAGGTTCCTGGTTGGATTTGGAAGTTTCTGGGTGGAATTGAAGGTTCCTGCTGGGTCTGATCCCTGGTTTTGGATGGATTTGGAGTTTCTCTTTAGATTTGGAGGTTTTTGGGTGGATTTGGAAGTTCCTGGTTGGATTTGGAGGTTTTTGGATGAATTTGGAGGTTTCTGGTTGGATTTGGAGGTTTTTGGATGAATTTGGAGGTTTTTGGGTGGATTTGGAGGTTCCTGGTTGGATTTGGAGGTTTTTGGGAGGATTTGGAAGTTCCTGGTTGGATTTGGAGGTTTTTGGGTGGATTTGGAAGTTCCTGGTTGGATTTGGAGGTTTTTGGGTGAATTTGGAAGTTCCTGGTTGGATTTGGAGGTTTTTGGATGAATTTGGAAGTTCCTGATTGGATTTGAAGATTCCTGGGTGGATTTTTGGAGCTTCCTGCTGGATCTGACCCCAGTTTTCCTGCAGGTCCTGGTGTCCACGGCCACGCTGGCCTGGGGCGTGAACCTGCCGGCGCACACGGTGATCATCAAAGGCACGCAGGTCTACAGCCCGGAGAAGGGGCGCTGGACGGAGCTGGGAGCGCTGGACATCCTCCAGGTGGGACCTGGCAACGTCCCGGGACCTTCCCGGCCTCAAATCCCATCCAAAATCCCAGTTTTGGGGTTCCTCCTCATTCTTCATGGTGGTGTGGGGTTGGAGGGGATGAGAAAAGTTCCTCAAGAATTCCTAGCCCAAACCCACCTCAGATAATTCCTCAAGAACTCCCTGCCCAAACCCACCTGAGATAATCCCTCAAGAATTCCATGCCCAAACCCACCTGAGATAACTCCTCAAGAATTCCATGCCCAAAGCCTGCTGAGATAACTCCTCAAGAACTCCTTGCCCAAACCCACACCTGAGATAACTCCCTGCCCAAACCCAGCTGAGATAATCCCTCAAGAATTCCATGCCCAGACTCTCTTGAGATGCTTCCTCCAGAATTCCATGCCCAAACCCAGCTGAGATAATTCCTTAAGAATTCCTTGCCCAAACCCACCTCAGATAATTCATCAAGAACTCCCTGCCCAAACCCACCTGAGATAACTCCATGCCCAAACCCACCTGAGATAATCCTTCAAGAATTCCATGCCCAAACCCACCTGAGATAATCCTTCAAGAATTCCATGCCCAAACCCACCTGATAATAACTCCTCAAGAACTCCTTGCCCAAACCCACCTGAGATAACTCCATGCCCGAACCCACC
The DNA here is from genome assembly GCF_031753505.1 of Anomalospiza imberbis. NCBI lineage: Eukaryota > Metazoa > Chordata > Aves > Passeriformes > Viduidae > Anomalospiza > Anomalospiza imberbis. Next base: position 4,133,350 of record NC_089708.1, read on the forward strand.
TGAGATAATCCCTCAAGAATTCCCAGTTCCCTGAGCTGTTTCTCCCTGTTCCAGATGTTGGGCCGTGCCGGGAGGCCCCAGTACGACACGAAAGGAGAAGGAATTCTCATCACTTCCCATGGAGAGCTCCAGTATTACCTGTCCCTGCTCAACCAGCAGCTGCCCATCGAGAGCCAGATGGTGGCCAAGCTCCCGGACATGCTCAACGCCGAGGCCGTGCTGGGGAATGTCCAAAATGCCAAGGTGGGACGGAATTCCCAATTTTCCGTAGGGATTTGTGGCCGTGGTTCTGCCCTCTGAGATAATTCCATGCCCAAACCTGGCTGAGATAATTCCTCAAGAATTCTATGCCCAAACCCACCTGAGATAGTTCCTCAAGAATTCCATGCCCAGATCACCCTGAGATAATTCCTTGCCCAAACCCTGCTGAGATAATTCTTCAAAAATTCCATGCCCAAACCTGGCTGAGATAATTCTTCAAAAATTCCATGACCTAACCCACCTGAGATAATTCCTCAAGAATTCCATGCCCAGATCTCCCTGAGATAATTCCTTGCCCAAACCCACCTGAGATAACTCCTCCAGAATTCCATGCCCAAACCCTGCTGAGATAACTCCTCAAGGACTCCTTGCCCAAACCCACCTGAGATAACTCCTCCAGAATTCCATGCCCAAACTCTGCTGAGATAATTCCTCAAGAATTCCATGACCTAACCCACCTGAGATGAATTCCTTGGGAATATAGGGAGCAGAAACCCAGATTTACTTGGGAATTATGTACATGAAAAGCAGATTTCCTGAAAAATTTGGAATGAGGAAAAGCAGATTTCCTTGGGAATTAGGTACCAGGAAAAGCAGATTTCCTGGGAAGTTGGACACCAGGAAAAGCAGATTTCCTGGGAAGTTGGACACCAGGAAAAGCAGATTTTCTGGGTTATTTGGAACCCGGAAAAGCAAATTTCTTTGGGAATTATGTTGAGGAAAAGCAGATTTCCTGGGAAGTTGGACACCAGGAAAAGCAGATTTCCTGGGTTTTTGGAACCAGGAAAAGCAGATTTCCTGGGAATTATGTTGAGGAAAAGCAGATTTCCTGGGTTATTTGGAACCAGGAAAAGCAGATTTCCTGGGTTATTTGGAACCAGGAAAAGCAGATTTCCTTGAGAATTATGTTGAGGAAAAGCAGATTTCCTGGGTTATTTGGAACCAGGAAAAGCAGATTTCCTGGGAATTATGTTGAGGAAAAGCAGATTTCCTGGGCAATTTGGAACCAGGAAAAGCAAATTTCCTTGGGAATTTTGTTGAGGATAAGCAGATCTCCTGGGAGGTTGGACACCAGGAAAAGCAGATTTCCTGGGAATTATGTTGAGGAAAAGCAGATTTTCTGGGTTATTTGGAACCCGGAAAAGCAAATTTCCTTGGGAATTATGTTGAGGAAAAGCAGATTTTCTGGGAATTATGTTGAGGAAAAGCAGATTTCCTGGGAGGTTGGACACCAGGAAAAGCAGATTTTCTGGGTTATTTGGAACCAGGAAACGCAAATTTCCTTGGGAATTATGTTGAGGAAAAGCAGATTTCCTGGGAATTATGTTGAGGAAAAGCAGATTTCCTGGGTTATTTGGAACCAGGAAAAGCAGATTTCCTGGGAAGTTGGACACCAGGAAAAGCAGATTTCTTGGGTTATTTGGAACCAGGAAAAGCAGATTTCCTGGGAATTATGTTGAGGAAAAGCAGATTTTCTGGAATTATGTTGAGGAAAAGCAGATTTCCTGGGTTATTTGGAACCAGGAAAAGCAAATTTCTATGGGAATTATGTTGAGGAAAAGCAGATTTCCTGGGAAGTTGGACACCAGGAAAAGCAGATTTCCTGGGAAGTTGGACACCAGGAAAAGCAAATTTCTTTGGGAATTATGTTGAGGAAAAGCAGATTTCCTGGGAATTATGTTGAGGAAAAGCAGATTTTCTGGGTTATTTGGAACCTGGAAAAGCAAATTTCCTTGGGAATTATGTTGAGGAAAAGCAGATTTCCTGGGTTATTTGGAACCAGGAAAAGCAAATTTCTATGGGAATTATGTTGAGGAAAAGCAGATTTCCTGGGTTATTTGGAACCAGGAAAAGCAGATTTTCTGGGAATTATGTTGAGGAAAAGCAGATTTTCTGGGAATTATGTTGAGGAAAAGCAGATTTCCTGGGTTATTTGGAACCAGGAAAAGCAAATTTCCTTGGGAATTATGTTGAGGAAAAGCAGATTTCCTGGGTTATTTGGAACCTGGAAAAGCAGATTTTCTGGGAATTATGTTGAGGAAAAGCAGATTTCCTGGGTTATTTTGAACCAGGAAAAGCAAATTTCTATGGGAATTATGTTGAGGAAAAGCAGATTTCCTGGGAGGTTGGACACCAGGAAAAGCAGATTTCTTTGGGAATTATGTTGAGGAAAAGCAGATTTCCTGGGAAGTTGGACACCAGGAAAAGCAGATTTCCTGGGAAGTTGGACACCAGGAAAAGCAGATTTCCTGGGAAGTTGGACACCAGGAAAAGCAAATTTCTTTGGGAATTATGTTGAGGAAAAGCAGATTTCCTGGGAATTATGTTGAGGAAAAGCAGATTTTCTGGGTTATTTGGAACCTGGAAAAGCAGATTTTCTGGGAATTATGTTGAGGAAAAGCAGATTTCCTGGGAAGTTGGACACCAGGAAAAGCAAATTTCTTTGGGAATTATGTTGAGGAAAAGCAGATTTCCTGGGAATTATGTTGAGGAAAAGCAGATTTTCTGGGAAGTCGGACACCGGGAAAAGCAGATTTCCTGGGAATTATGTTGAGGAAAAGCAGATTTTCTGGGAATTATGTTGAGGAAAAGCAGATTTTCTGGGTTATTTGGAACCAGGAAAAGCAAATTTCCTTGGGAATTATGTTGAGGAAAAGCAGATTTTCTGGGAATTATGTTGAGGAAAAGCAGATTTCCTGGGTTATTTGGAACCAGGAAAAGCAAATTTCCTTGGGAATTATGTTGAGGAAAAGCAGATTTCCTGGGAAGTTGGACACCAGGAAAAGCAGATTTTCTGGGAATTATGTTGAGGAAAAGCAGATTTCCTGGGTTATTTGGAACCAGGAAAAGCAAATTTCTATGGGAATTATGTTGAGGAAAAGCAGATTTCCTGGGAAGTTGGACACCAGGAAAAGCAGATTTCCTGGGAAGTTGGACACCAGGAAAAGCAAATTTCTTTGGGAATTATGTTGAGGAAAAGCAGATTTCCTGGGAATTATGTTGAGGAAAAGCAGATTTCCTGGGTTATTTGGAACCAGGAAAAGCAAATTTCCTTGGGAATTATGTTGAGGAAAAGCAGATTTCCTGGGAGGTTGGACACCAGGAAAAGCAGATTTCCTGGGAAGTTGGACACCAGGAAAAGCAGATTTTCTGGGAATTATGTTGAGGAAAAGCAGATTTCCTGGGAAGTTGGACACCAGGAAAAGCAGATTTCCTGGGTTATTTGGAACCAGGAAAAGCAAATTTCTATGGGAATTATGTTGAGGAAAAGCAGATTTTCTGGGAATTATGTTGAGGAAAAGCAGATTTCCTGGGTTATTTGGAACCAGGAAAAGCAGATTTCCTGGGAAGTTGGACACCAGGAAAAGCAAATTTCTTTGGGAATTATGTTGAGGAAAAGCAGATTTCCTGGGAATTATGTTGAGGAAAAGCAGATTTTCTGGGAGGTTGGACACCAGGAAAAGCAGATTTCTTTGGGAATTATGTTGAGGAAAAGCAGATTTCCTGGGTTATTTGGAACCAGGAAAAGCAAATTTCCTTGAGAATTATGTTGAGGAAAAGCAGATTTCCTGGGTTATTTGGAACCAGGAAAAGCAGATTTTCTGGGAATTATGTTGAGGAAAAGCAGATTTTCTGGGAATTATGTTGAGGAAAAGCAGATTTCCTGGGTTATTTGGAACCAGGAAAAGCAAATTTCTTTGGGAATTATGTTGAGGAAAAGCAGATTTCCTGGGAAGTTGGACACGAGGAAAAGCAGATTTCCTGGGAAGTTGGACACCAGGAAAAGCAGATTTCCTGGGAAGTTGGACACCAGGAAAAGCAGATTTCTTTGGGAATTATGTTGAGGAAAAGCAGATTTCCTGGGAATTATGTTGAGGAAAAGCAGATTTTTTGGGTTATTTGGAACCCGGAAAAGCAAATTTCCTTGGGAATTATGTTGAGGAAAAGCAGATTTCCTGGGAGGTTGGACACCCGGAAAAGCAGATTTCCTTGGGAATTATGTTGAGGAAAAGCAGATTTCCTGGGAAGTTGGACGCCAGGAAAAGCAGATTTCCTGGGAATTATGTTGAGGAAAAGCAGATTTCCTGGGAATTATGTTGAGGAAAAGCAGATTTTCTGGGAATTATGTTGAGGAAAAGCAGATTTCTTTGGGAATTATGTTGAGGAAAAGCAGATTTCCTGGGAGGTTGGACACCAGGAAAAGCAGATTTCTTGGGTTATTTGGAACCAGGAAAAGCAAATTTCTATGGGAATTATGTTGAGGAAAAGCAGATTTTCTGGGAATTATGTTAGGTAAAAGCAGATTTCCTGGGAATTATGTTGAGGAAAAGCAGATTTCCTGGGCAATTTGGAACCAGGAAAAGCAGATTTTCTGGGAATTATGTTGAGGAAAAGCAGATTTCCTGGGAAGTTGGACACGAGGAAAAGCAGATTTTCTGGGAAGTTGGACACCAGGAAAAGCAGATTTCTTGGGTTATTTGGAACCAGGAAGAGCAGATTTCCTGGGAATTATGTTGAGGAAAAGCAGATTTTCTGGGAATTATGTTGAGGAAAAGCAGATTTCCTGGGCAATTTGGAACCAGGAAAAGCAGATTTTCTGGGAATTATGTTAGGTAAAAGCAGATTTCCTGGGAATTATGTTGAGGAAAAGCAGATTTTCTGGGAATTATGTTGAGGAAAAGCAGATTTTCTGGGAATTATGTTGAGGAAAAGCAGATTTTCTGGGAATTATGTTAGGTAAAAGCAGATTTCCTGGGCGATTTGGGGCTCCCCCGGTGCTTCCTGGCGGTGGCCGGAGATGCCAGGGCTGATTGAGGATTTGGGAATTGCGTAGGATGCGGTGAACTGGCTGGGCTACACCTACCTCTACATCCGCATGCTGCGCTCGCCGAGCCTTTACGGCATCTCCCACGACGAGCTGAAGGCGGATCCGCTCCTGGAGCAGCGGCGCCTCGACCTCGTCCACACGGCGGCCCTGATGCTCGACAAGAACAACCTGGTCAAGTACGACAAGAAAACCGGGAATTTCCAGGTGGGACGGCCAAAAAAAAAAAATATGGGGATTTGTAGGTGGGATGGCAGGGGAAAAAAAAAAAAAAAAAAGAAAGGGAAATTGTGGGTGGGGTGGTCAAAAAAAAAGGAATTTCTAGGTGGGATGACAGAAAAAAAATGGGGATTTTTAGGTGGAAGGGGAAAAAATGAGGATTTTTAGGTGGAAGGGGAAAAAAAATGGGGATTTTTGGTGGAAGGGGAAAAAATGGGGATTTTTGGTGGAAGGGGAAAAAAATGGGGATTTTTAGGTGGAAGGGGGAAAAAATGAGGATTTTTAGGTGGAAGGGGAAAAAAATGGGCATTTTTAGGAGGAAGGGGAAAAAAATGGGGATTTTTAGGTGGAAGGGGAAAAAAAATGGGGATTTTTAGGTGGAAGGGGAAAAAAGGAGGATTTTTAGGAGGAAGGGGAAAAAATGGGGATTTTTAGGTGGAAGGGGAAAAAATGAGGATTTTTAGGTGGAAGAGAAAAAAATGGGGATTTTTAGGAGGAAGGGGAAAAAATGGGGATTTTTAGGTGGAAGGGGAAAAAATGGGGATTTTTAGGTGGAAGGGGAAAAAAGGAGGATTTTTAGGTGGAAGGGGAAAAAATGGGGATTTTTAGGTGGAAGGGGAAAAAATGGGGATTTTTAGGTGGAAGGGGAAAAAAGGAGGATTTTTAGGTGGAAGGGAAAAAAAATGGGGATTTTTGGTGGAAGGGGAAAAAATGGGGATTTTTAGGTGGAAGGGGAAAAAAAATGGGGATTTTTAGGTGGAAGGGGAAAAAATGGGGATTTTTAGGAGGAAGGGGAAAAAAAATGGGGATTTTTAGGTGGAAGGGGAAAAAATGGGGATTTTTAGGTGGAAGGGGAAAAAAAGGGGATTTTTAGGTGGGAGATTCCTGTGGGTGTCTCCTGGCCATTCCCCTCGTTCTCCTGGCCATTTTCCTCCCACCATTCCTGTGGTTTTTCCCACTTGTTCTGGTTGTTCTCCCGAATGTTCCCGTGGTTTATCACAACCATTCCCGTGGTTTATTCCGACTGTTCCCGTGGTTTATCCTGACTGTTCCTGTGGTTTATCCTGACTGTTCCCGTGGTTTATCCTGACCATTCCCGTGGTTTATCCTGACTGTTCCTGTGGTTTATCCCCACTGTTCCCGTGGTTTATTCCGACTGTTCCTGTGGTTTATCCTGACTGTTCCCATGGTTTATTCTGACCGTTCCTGTGGTTTATTCCGACTGTTCCCGTGGTTTATCCTGACTGTTCCTGTGGTTTATTCCGACTGTTCCCGTGGTTTATCCTGACTGTTCCCGTGGTTTATCCTGACTGTTCCTGTGGTTTATCCTGACTGTTCCCGTGGTTTATCCTGACTGTTCCTGTGGTTTATCCTGACTGTTCCTGTGGTTTATCCCAACCATTCCCGTGGTTTATCCCAACTGTTCCCGTGGTTTATTCCGACTGTTCCCGTGGTTTATCCTGACTGTTCCCGTGGTTTATTCCGACTGTTCCTGTGGTTTATCCTGACCGTTCCCATGGTTTTTTCTGACTGTTCCTGGGTTTATCCCAACCGTTCCCGTGGTTTATTCCGACTGTTCCCGTGGTTTATCCTGACCGTTCCTGTGGTTTATCCTGACTGTTCCTGTGGTTTATTCTGACTGTTCCTGTGGTTTATTCTGACCGTTCCCGTGGTTTATCCTGACTGTTCCCGTGGTTTATCCTGACTGTTCCCGTGGTTTATCCTGACTGTTCCCGTGGTTTATTCCAACGGTTCCTGTGGTTTATCCCGACCGTTCCCATGGTTTATTCCGACTGTTCCCGTGGTTTATCCTGACCGTTCCTGTGGTTTATCCCGACCGTTCCCATGGTTTATTCCGACTGTTCCCGTGGTTTATCCTGACTGTTCCCATGGTTTATCCTGACTGTTCCTGTGGTTTATCCTGACTGTTCCTGTGGTTTATCCTGACTGTTCCCGTGGTTTATCCTGACTGTTCCCGTGGTTTATCCTGACTGTTCCTGTGGTTTATCCTGACTGTTCCTGTGGTTTATCCTGACTGTTCCTGTGGTTTATCCTGACTGTTCCCGTGGTTTATCCTGACTGTTCCTGTGGTTTATCCCGACTGTTCCCATGGTTTATCCTGACTGTTCCCGTGGTTTATTCCGACTGTTCCTGTGGTTTATTCCGACTGTTCCCGTGGTTTATCCCGACTGTTCCCGTGGTTTATTCCGACTGTTCCCGTGGTTTATCCCAACCATTCCCGTGGTTTATCCCGACTGTTCCCGTGGTTTATCCTGACTGTTCCCGTGGTTTATCCCAACCGTTCCCATGGTTTATCCTGACTGTTCCCGTGGTTTATCCTGACTGTTCTCATGGTTTATTCTGACTGTTCCTGTGGTTTATCCTGACTGTTCCCGTGGTTTATCCCGACTGTTCCCGTGGTTTATCCTGACTGTTCCCGTGGTTTATCCTGACTGTTCCCGTGGTTTATCCCAACTGTTCCTGTGGTTTATCCTGACTGTTCCTGTGGTTTATCCTGACTGTTCCCGTGGTTTATCCTGACTGTTCCCGTGGTTTATCCTGACTGTTCCCATGGTTTATCCTGACTGTTCCCGTGGTTTATCCCGACTGTTCCCGTGGTTTATTCCGACTGTTCCCGTGGTTTATCCCAACCATTCCCGTGGTTTATCCCGACCATTCCCATGGTTTATCCTGACTGTTCCCGTGGTTTATCCTGACTGTTCCCGTGGTTTATCCTGACTGTTCTCATGGTTTATTCTGACTGTTCCCATGGTTTATCCTGACTGTTCCCGTGGTTTATCCTGACTGTTCCCGTGGTTTATCCTGACTGTTCCCGTGGTTTATCCTGACCGTTCCTGTGGTTTATCCCAACCATTCCCGTGGTTTATCCTGACTGTTCCCGTGGTTTATCCTGAGCATTCCTATGGTTTATCCCCACTGTTCCTGTGGTTTATCCCGACCGTTCCCGTGGTTTATCCTGACTGTTCCTGTGGTTTATCCCAACCGTTCCCATGGTTTATCCCGACTGTTCCCATGGTTTATCCTGACTGTTCCCGTGGTTTATCCTGACTGTTCCCATGGTTTATCCTGACTGTTCCCGTGGTTTATCCTGACTGTTCCTGTGGTTTATCCCGACTGTTCCCGTGGTTTATCCCGACTGTTCCTGTGGTTTATCCTGACTGTTCCCATGGTTTATCCTGACTGTTCCCGTGGTTTATCCTGACTGTTCCCGTGGTTTATCCCCACTGTTCCCGTGGTTTATCCCGGCTGTTCCCGTGGTTTATCCTGACCGTTCCTGTGGTTTATCCTGACTGTTCCTGTGGTTTATCCTGACCGTTCCCGTGGTTTATCCCAACTGTTCCCGTGGTTTATCCTGACTGTTCCCATGGTTTATCCCGACTGTTCCCGTGGTTTATCCTGACTGTTCCCATGGTTTATCCCGACTGTTCCCGTGGTTTATCCTGACTGTTCCCATGGTTTATCCCGACTGTTCCCGTGGTTTATCCTGACCGTTCCCGTGGTTTATCCCGACTGTTCCTGTGGTTTATCCTGACTGTTCCCGTGGTTTATCCTGACTGTTCCCGTGGTTTATCCTGACTGTTCCCGTGGTTTATCCCCACTGTTCCCGTGGTTTATCCTGACCGTTCCTGTGGTTTATCCTGACTGTTCCTGTGGTTTATCCTGACCGTTCCCATGGTTTATCCTGACTGTTCCTGTGGTTTATCCTGACCGTTCCCGTGGTTTATCCTGACTGTTCCCGTGGTTTATTCTGACCATTCCCGTGGTTTATCCTGACTGTTCCTGTGGTTTATCCTGACTGTTCCCGTGGTTTATCCCAACCATTCCCGTGGTTTATCCCCACTGTTCCCGTGGTTTATTCCAACTGTTCCCGTGGTTTATCCTGACTGTTCCTGTGGTTTATTCCGACTGTTTCCATGGTTTATCCTGACTGTTCCTGTGGTTTATCCCGACCGTTCCCGTGGTTTATCCTGACTGTTCCTGTGGTTTATCCTGACTGTTCCCGTGGTTTATCCTGACTGTTCCTGTGGTTTATCCTGACTGTTCCTGTGGTTTATCCTGACCATTCCCGTGGTTTATCCTGACTGTTCCTGTGGTTTATCCTGACTGTTCCCGTGGTTTATCCTGACTGTTCCTGTGGTTTATCCTGACTGTTCCTGTGGTTTATCCTGACTGTTCCTGTGGTTTATCCTGACCGTTCCTGTGGTTTATCCTGACTGTTCCTGTGGTTTATCCTGACTGTTCCCGTGGTTTATCCTGACCATTCCCGTGGTTTATCCTGACTGTTCCCGTGGTTTATCCTGACTGTTCCTGTGGTTTATCCTGACTGTTCCCGTGGTTTATTCCGACTGTTTCCATGGTTTATCCTGACCGTTCCTGTGGTTTATCCTGACTGTTCCCGTGGTTTATCCTGACTGTTCCTGTGGTTTATTCCGACTGTTCCTGTGGTTTATCCTGACTGTTCCCGTGGTTTATCCTGACTGTTCCCGTGGTTTATCCTGACTGTTCCTGTGGTTTATCCCAACTGTTCCCGTGGTTTATCCTGACTGTTCCTGTGGTTTATCCCAACCATTCCCATGGTTTATTCCGACTGTTCCTGTGGTTTATCCTGACCGTTCCTGTGGTTTATCCTGACTGTTCCCGTGGTTTATCCTGACTGTTCCCGTGGTTTATCCCGACTGTTCCTGTGGTTTATCCCAACTGTTCCCGCCCTTTTCCTGGCTGTCCCGGCAGGTGACAGAGCTGGGCCGCATCGCCAGCCATTACTACATCACCAACGAGACGGTGCAGACGTACAACCAGCTGCTGAAACCCACCCTGAGCGAGATCGAGCTCTTCCGCGTCTTCTCCCTGTCCTCGGAGTTCCGCAACATCACCGTGCGCGAGGTACGGGAACGGGCAACGCCCAACTTCCAACACTCAACACCCAACACCCAACAGCCGTCACCCAACAACACCCAACAGCCGTCACCCAACATCAATCACTCAACGCCCAAATCCAACATCAAACACCCAACAACACCCAACAGCCGTCACCCAACATCAATCAATCATCTCCCAACATCCAATGTCAAACACCCAACAACACCCAACAGCCATCACCCAACATCAATCACTCAGCGCCCAAATCCAACATCAAACACCCAACAACACCCAACAGCCGTCACCCAACAACACCCAACACCCAACAGCCATCACCCAACAACACCCAACACCCAACAGCCATCACCCAACAACACCCAATACCCAGCAGCCATCACCCAACAGCCGTCACCCAACATCAATCACTCAACGCCCAAATCCAACATCAAACACCCAACAGCACCCAACAGCCGTCACCCAACAACACCCAACAGCCGTCACCCAACAACACCCAACACCCAACAGCCATCACCCAACAACACCCAATACCCAGCAGCCATCACCCAACAGCCGTCGCCCAACAACACCCAACAGCCTTCACCCAACATCAATCACTCAACGCCCAACTCCAACATCAAACACCCAACAACACCCAACAGCCGTCACCCAACAACACCCAACACCCAACAGCCATCACCCAACAACACCCAACAGCCATCACCCAACAACACCCATCAGCCATCACCCAACAACACCCAACACCCAACAGCCATCACCCCACACCCAACACCCAAAAGCCATCACCCAACAACAGCCAACACCCAACAGCCATCACCCAACATCACCCAACAGCTGTCATCCAACACCCAACATCAAACACTCAACACCCAACATCAAACAGCCATCACCCAACACGCAACACCCAAAATCAAACAGCCATCGCCCAACAACACCCAACAGCCATCGCCCAACACCCAACATCAAACACTCAGCACCCAACATCAAACACCCAACATCAAACAGCCATCACCCGACAACACCCAACAGCCATCGCCCAACAACACCCAACAGCCATCGCCCAACAACACCCATCACCCAACAGCCATCACCCAACACCCAGCAGCCATCACCCAACAACACCCAACAGCCATCGTCCAACACCCAACATCAAACACTCAACACCCAACATCAAACACCCAACAGCCATCACCCAACAACACCCAACAGCCATCGCCCAACACCCAACATCAAATACTCAGCACCCAACATCAAACACCCAACGTCAAACAGCCATCACCCAACACGCAACACCCAAAATCAAACAGCCATCACCCAACAACACCCAACAGCCATCGCCCAACACCCAACATCAAACAGTCCACACCCACCATCAAACAGCCATCACCCAACACGCAACACCCAAAATCAAACAGCCATCACCCAACAACACCCATCATCAAACACTCAGCACCCAACATCAAACACCCAACATCAAACACTCAGCACCCAACATCAAACACCCAACATCAAACAGCCATCACCCGACAACACCCAACAGCCATCGCCCAACAACACCCATCACCCTACAGCCATCACCCAACACCCAGCAGCCATCACCCAACAACACCCAACACCCAACAGCCATCACCCAACACCTAACAGCCAACACCCAACACCCAAAAGGCATCACCCAACAACACCCAACACCCAACAGCCATCACCCAACAACACCCAACAGCCGTCGTCCAACACCACCCAACATCAAACACTCAACACCCAACAACAGCCAACACCCAACAGCCAACACCACCCAACATCAAAAACTCAACACCCAACATCAAACACCCAACATCAAACACCCAACATCAAACACTCAGCACCCAACATCAAACACTCAGCACCCAACATCAAACACCCAACATCAAACAGCCATCACCCGACAACACCCAACAGCCATCGCCCAACAACACCCATCACCCAACAGCCATCACCCAACACCCAACAGCCATCGCCCAACAACACCCATCACCCAACAGCCATCACCCAACACCCAACAGCCATCGCCCAACAACACCCATCACCCAACAGCCATCACCCATCACCCAACAGCCGTCACCCATCAGCCATCCCTGTTTCTCCCAGGAGGAGAAGCTGGAGCTGCAGAAGCTTCTGGAGCGAGTCCCGATCCCGGTGAAGGAGAGCATCGAGGAGCCCAGTGCCAAGGTGAGCCCTGCCGGGAATTCCCGGTGGGAATTCTGCTCTCCTCCCTCTCTGGGATGTCCTGGACAGCGCTGGGAGGCTCCGAGTGATCCGGGAGATCCGTGGGATTGGGGGGAGGATGGAAGGGAGGTGGGAGATGGGATTTGGGTGCCAGGAAAAGAAGATTTCTTGGGATAGGTGGGACCAGGAAAAGGAAATTTCCTTGGGAATGAAGAGCCAGGAAAAGCAGATTTCCTGGGAAATTCAGAAACAGGAAAAGGAGATTTCCTGGGAAATTTGGGAACAGGAAAAGGAGATTTTCTGGGAATTTGGGAACAGGAAAATGAGGTTTCCTAGGAATTTGGGAACAGGAAAATGAGATTTCCCAGGAATTTGGGAACACGAAAAGCAGCGTTCCTTGGAAATTTGGGAACAGGAAAAGGAAATTTCCAGGGAAATTTGGGAACAGGAAAAGGAGATTTCCCGGGAATTTGGGAACAGGAAAAGCAGATTTCCTGGGAAATTCAGAAAGAGGAAAAGGAGATTTTCTGGGAATTTGGGAACAGGAAAATGAGGTTTCCTAGGAATTTGGGAACAGGAAAATGAGATATCCCGGGAATTTGGGAACAGGAAAATGAGATTTCCCAGGAATTTGGGAACACGAAAAACAGCGTTCCTTGGAAATTTGGGAACAGGAAAAGGAAATTTCCAGGGAAATTTGGGAACAGGAAAAGGAGATTTCCCGGGAATTTGGGAACAGGAAAAGCAGATTTCCTGGGAAATTCAGAAAGAGGAAAAGGAGATTTTCTGGGAATTTGGGAACAGGAAAATGAGGTTTCCTAGGAATTTGGGAACAGGAAAATGAGATTTCCCGGGAATTTGGGAACAGGAAAATGAGATTTCCCAGGAATTTGGGAACACGAAAAACAGCGTTCCTTGGAAATTTGGGAACAGGAAAAGTAAATTTCCAGGAAAATTTGGGAACAGGAAAAGAAGATTTCCCAGGAATTTGGGAACACGAAAAGCAGATTTCCTGGGAAATCTGGGAACAGGAAACGCAGATTTCCTGGGAAATTAGGCACAAGGTAAAGCAGCTTTTCCAAGGATTTGGCACTAGGAAAATGAGGTTTCCTTGGGAATTTGGCACCAGGAAAAGGAAATTTCCTTGGGAATTTGGCACCAGGAAAAGCAGTTTCCCTGGGAATTAGGAGCCAGGAAAAGCAGCTTCCATGGGAAATTTGGAATGGGGAAAAGAAAGTTTCCTCGGGAATTAAGCTCCAGGCAAAGCAGCTTTCCCGGGATATTCCCTGAGAGCTGTTCCATGGCCGTTCCCAGATCAACGTCCTGCTCCAGGCCTTCATCTCGCAGCTGAAGCTGGAGGGGTTCGCCCTCATGGCCGACATGGTCTACGTCACCCAGGTGAGCCAGGAATTCCCTCGGAATTCCCAGTGGGACTGGTGAGGGGCTGGCATGGAATTCCCAGAGCAGCTGGAATCCCTGGAAGTGTCCAAGACCAGGCTGGAGCCACCTGGGACAGTGGAAGGTCTGGGACCCGTGGTGGCACTGGGAGAACCTTGGTGTTCCTCAAACCCAAACCATTCCGTGTATCCATGTGGAGATCTGGGTGGGATTTTGGGAAGGAATTTTCCCTTTGAGGGGCTGGGATGGAATTCCCAAAGGACCTAGAATCCCTGGAAGTGTCCAAGGCCAGGTTGGAGCCACCTGGGACTGTGGAAGGTCTGGGACCCGTGGTGGCACTGGGAGAACCTTGGTGTTCCTTCAAACTTAGAGCGTTCCATGTGGAGATCTAGGTGGGATTTTGGGAAGGAATTTTCCCTTTGAGGGGCTGGGATGGAATTCCCAGAGAAGCTGGAATCCCTGGAAGTGTCCAAGACCAGGCTGGAGCCACCTGGGACTGTGGAAGGTCTGGGACTCATGGTGGCACTGGGAGAACCTTGGTGTTCCTCAAACCCAAACCATTCCGTGTATCCATGTGGAGATCTGGGTGGGATTTTGGGAAGGAATTTTCCCTTTGAGGGGCTGGGATGGAATTCCCAAAGGACCTAGAATCCCTGGAAGTGTCCAAGGCCAGGTTGGAGCCACCTGGGACTGTGGAAGGTCTGGGACCCGTGGTGGCACTGGGAGAACCTTGGTGTTCCTCAAACCCAAACCATTCCGTGTATCCATGTGGAGATCTGGGTGGGATTTTGGGAAGGAATTTTCCCTTTGAGGGGCTGGGATGGAATTCCCAGAGGACGTAGAATCCCTGGAAGTGTCCAAGATCAGGTTGGAGCCACGTGGGACAGTGGAAGGTCTGGGACCCGTGGTGGCACTGGGAGAACCTTGGTGTTCCTCAAACCCAAACCATTCCGTGTATCCATGTGGAGATCTGGGTGGGATTTTGGGAAGGAATATTGGGAGAGGGGCTGGGATGGAATTCCCAGAGAAGCTGGAATCCCTGGAAATGTCCGAGACCAGGTTGGAGCCACCTGGGACGGTGGAAGGTCTGGGACCCGTGGTGGCACTGGGAGAACCTTGGTGTTCCTTCAAACTTAGAGCGTTCCATGTGGAGATTTAGGTGGGATTTTGGGAAGGAATTTTCCCTTTGAGGGGCTGGGGTGGAATTCCCAAAGGACCTAGAATCCCTGGAAGTGTCCAAGACCAGGCCGGAGCCACCTGGGACTGTGGAAGGTCTGGGACCCGTGGTGGCACTGGGAGAACCTTGGTGTTCCTCAAACCCAAACCATTCCGTGTATCCATGTGGAGATCTGGGTGGGATTTTGGGAAGGAATATTGGGAGAGGGGCTGGGATGGAATTCCCAAAGGACCTGGAATCCCTGGAAGTGTCCAAGATCAGGTTGGAGCTACCTGGGACAGTGGAAGGTCTGGGACTCATGGTGGCACTGGGAGAACCTTGGTGTTCCTTCAAACTTAGAGCGTTCCATGTGGAGATCTAGGTGGGATTTTGGGAAGGAATTTTCCCTTTGAGGGGCTGGGATGGAATTCCCAAAGGACCTGGAATCCCTGGAAGTGTCCAAGATCAGGTTGGAGCCACCTGGGACAGTGGAAGGTCTGGGACCCATGGTGGCACTGGGAGAACCTTGGTGTTCCTCAAACCCAAACCATTCCGTGTATCCATGTGGAGATCTGGGTGGGATTTTGGGAAGGAATATTGGGTGAGGAGCTGGGATGGAATTCCCAGAGAAGCTGGGGCTGCCCCAAAATCCCTGGAAATGTCCAAGGCCAGGTTGGAGCACCCTGATCCAGTAGAAAACGTCCCAGCCCATGGTGGGACCAGATGAGCTTTAAGGTCCCTTCCACCCCAAACCATTCCATGATTCCATGTGGAGATTTAGGTGGGATTTTGGGAAGGAATTTTCCCTTTGAGGGGCTGGGATGGAATTCCCAAAGGACCTAGAATCCCTGGAAGTGTCCAAGGCCAGGTTGGAGCCACCTGGGACTGTGGAAGGTCTGGGACCCGTGGTGGCACTGGGAGAACCTTGGTGTTCCTTCAAACTTAGAGCGTTCCATGTGGAGATCTAGGTGGGATTTTGGGAAGGAATTTTCCCTTTGAGGGGCTGGGATGGAATTCCCAAAGGACCTAGAATCCCTGGAAGTGTCCAAGATCAGGTTGGAGCTACCTGGGACAGTGGAAGGTCTGGGACCCATGGTGGCACTGGGAGAACCTTGGTGTTCCTCAAACCCAAACCATTCCGTGTATCCATGTGGAGATCTGGGTGGGATTTTGGGAAGGAACATTGGGAGAGGAGCTGGGATGGAATTCCCAGAGAAGCTGGGGCTGCCCCAAAATCCCTGGAAATGTCCAAGGCCAGGTTGGAGCACCCTGATCCAGTAGAAAACGTCCCAGCCCATGGTGGGACCAGATGAGCTTTAAGGTCCCTTCCACCCCAAACCATTCCATGATTCCATGTGGAGATTTAGGTGGGATTTTGGGAAGGATTTTTCCCTTTGAGGGGCTGGGATGGAATTCCCAGAGAAGCTGGAATCCCTGGAAGTGTCCAAGATCAGGTTGGAGCCACCTGGGACAGTGGAAAGTCTGGGACCCGTGGTGGCACTGGGAGAACCTTGGTGTTCCTCAAACCCAAACCATTCCGTGTATCCATGTGGAGATCTGGGTGGGATTTTGGGAAGGAATATTGGGAGAGGAGCTAGGATGGAATTCCCAGAGCAGCTGGAACCCCTGGAAGTGTCCAAGACCAGGTTGGAGCCACCTGGGACTGTGGAAGGTCTGGGACCCGTGGTGGCACTGGGAGAACCTTGGTGTTCCTTCAAACTTAGAGCATTCCATGTGGAGATTTAGGTGGGATTTTGGGAAGGAATTTTCCCTTTGAGGGGCTGGGATGGAATTCCCAGAGCAGCTGGGATCCCTGGAAGTGTCAGAGATCAGGTTGGAGCCACCTGGGACAGTGGAAGGTCTGGGACCCGTGGTGGCACTGGGAGAACCTTGGTGTTCCTCAAACCCAAACCATTCCGTGTATCCATGTGGAGATCTGGGTGGGATTTTGGGAAGGAATATTGGGAGAGGAGCTGGGATGGAATTCCCAGAGCAGCTGGAATCCCTGGAAATGTCCGAGACCAGGTTGGAGCCACCTGGGACGGTGGAAGGTCTGGGACCCGTGGTGGCACTGGGAGAACCTTGGTGTTCCTTCAAACTTAGAGCGTTCCATGTGGAGATTTAGGTGGGATTTTGGGAAGGAATTTTCCCTTTGAGGAGCTGGGATGGAATTCCCAGAGCAGCTGGAATCCCTGGAAATGTCCGAGACCAGGTTGGAGCCACCTGGGACGGTGGAAGGTCTGGGACCCATGGTGGCACTGGGAGAACCTTGGTGTTCCTTCAAACTTAGAGCGTTCCATGTGGAGATTTAGGTGGGATTTTGGGAAGGAATTTTCCCTTTGAGGGGCTGGGATGGAATTCCCAAAGGACCTGGAATCCCTGGAAGTGTCCAAGATCAGGTTGGAGCCACCTGGGACAGTGGAAGGTCTGGGACCCATGGTGGCACTGGGAGAACCTTGGTGTTCCTTCAAACTTAGAGCGTTCCATGTGGAGATTTAGGTGGGATTTTGGGAAGGAATTTTCCCTTTGAGGGGCTGGGATGGAATTCCCAAAGGACCTGGAATCCCTGGAAGTGTCCAAGACCAGGTTGGAGCCACCTGGGACAGTGGAAGGTCTGGGACCCGTGGTGGCACTGGGAGAACCTTGGTGTTCCTTCAAACTTAGAGCGTTCCATGTGGAGATTTAGGTGGGATTTTGGGAAGGAATTTTCCCTTTGAGGGGCTGGGATGGAATTCCCAGAGAAGCTGGAATCCCTGGAAGTGTCCACGGCCAACGCTGTGTGATGCCACCAGTTGTGGCGACACCGGTTGGGATTTTGGGTCATTCCCACCCCGAACCCCTCCAGGCTGGCACGCAGGGTGGGATGGGAATTTGGGAACGTCCAGGAACGTGCCCCCAAAACCTTTCCGTGTCCCGCAGTCTGCCGGGAGGCTGATGAGAGCCATCTTTGAGATCGTCCTGAACCGCGGCTGGGCCCAGCTCACCGACAAGACCCTCAACCTCTGCAAGATGATCGACAAGCGCATGTGAGCCCCGATCCCGCAGAATTCCCCGGAATTCCCGCGGGTCCCGGTGTCCCCTGAGCCCCCGGGTTGTCCCCGCAGGTGGCAGTCCATGTGTCCCCTGCGCCAGTTCAAGAAGCTGCCCGAGGAGGTGGTGAAGAAGATCGAGAAGAAGAATTTCCCCTTCGAGCGCCTCTACGACCTCAACCACAACGAGATCGGTGCCGAAACGGGGGGAAATCGCCCGAATCGGGGGTGGGGAGGGGGTTTGGGACCGTGGCACGGGAGAATACCCTGAATTTGGGCTAAAATCCCCTAAATTTGGGCTAAAATCCCCAAATTCCAGGTTAAAATCCCAAAATTTGGGCTAAAATCCCTTAATTTCAAGCTAAAATCCCCAAAATCCAGGTTAAAATCCCAAAATTTGGGCTAAAATCCCCTAAATTTGTGCTCAAATCCCCAAAATCCGGGCTGGGGAGGAGTTTGGGATTGTGGCACAGGAGAATCCCCTGAATTCAGGCTAAAATCCCCAAAATTTGGGCTAAAATCCCCTAAATTTGTGCTCAAATCCCCAAAATCCGGGCTGGGGAGGGGTTTGGGATTGTGGCATGGGAGAATCCCCTGAATTCGGGCTAAAATCCCCAAAATTTGGGCTAAAATCCCCTAATTTCAAGCTAAAATCCCCAAAATCCAGGTTAAAATCCCAAAATTCGGGCTAAAATCCCCTAAATTTGTGCTCAATTCCCCAAAATCCGGGCTGGGGAGGAGTTTGGGATTGTGGCACGGGAGAATCCCCTGAATTCAGGCTAAAATCCCCAAAATTTGGGCTAAAATCCCCTAAATTTGTGCTCGAATCCCCAAAATCCGGGCTGGGGAGGGGTTTGGGATTGTGGCACGGGAGAATCCCCTGAATTCGGGCTAAAATCCCCAAAATTTGGGCTAAAATCCCCTAAATTTGTGCTCAAATCCCCAAAATCCGGGCTGGGGAGGGGTTTGGGATTGTGGCACAGGAGAATCCCCTGTATTCAGGGTAAATTCCCAAAATTTGGGCTAAAATCCCCTAATTTCAAGCTAAAATCCCCAAAATCCAGGCTGGGGAGGGGTTTGGGATTGTGGCACGGGAGAATCCCCTGAATTCAGGCTAAAATCCCCAAAATTTGGGCTAAAATCCCCCAAATCCAGGTTAAAGTCCCCTGTATTCAGGCTAAAATCCCCAAAATTTGGGCTAAAATCCCCTAAATTTGTGCTCAAATTCCCAAAATCCCGGCTGGGGAGGGGTTTGGGATTGTGGCACGGGAGAATCCCCTGAATCCAGGCTCAATCCCCCAAGTCTGGGTTAAAATCTTCTGAATTTGGACTAAAATCCCCAAAATTCAGGATAAAATCCCCCAAGTCCTGGTCTAGATGAGATTCTGAGAGAAAATTCCTTGTTTTGAGGATGGAGAATTTCTTCAGGATTTCCCCTCAGAAATTGGGGATTTTCCCCTCAGAAATTGGGGATTTTCCCCTCAGAAATTGGGGAATTTCCTGTCAGAAATTGGGGGATTTCTCCAGGATTTCCCCTCAGAAATTGGGGACTTAGCCTCAGAAATTGGGGAATTTCACTCAGAAATTGGGGATTTCCTGTCAGAAATTGGGGAATTTCTCCAGGATTTCCCCTCAGAAATTGGGGAATTTCACTCAGAAATTGGGGATTTCCCCTCAGAAATGGGGAATTTCTCCAGGATTTCCCCTCAGAAATGGGGGAATTTCACTCAGAAATGGGGAATTTCTCCAGAATTTCCCCTCAGAAATTGGGGATTTCTCCTCAGAAATTGGGAAATTTCCTGTCAGAAATTGGGGAATTTCCCCTCAGAAATTGGGGCTTTGCCCTCAGAAATGGGGGAATTTCCCTCAGAAATGGGGGAATTTCCCTCAGAAATGGGGAATTTCTCCAGAATTTCCCCTCAGAAATTGGGGAATTTCACTCAGAAATGGGGAATTTCTCCAGGATTTCCCCTCAGAAATTGGGGAATTTCCCTCAGAAATTGGGGATTTCCTCTCAGAAATTGGCGATTTCCTCTCAGAAATTGGGAATTTCTCCTCAGAAATTGGGGAATTTCCCCTCAGAAATTGGGGATTTCCTCTCAGAAATTGGGGATTTCCTCTCAGAAATTGGGAATTTCTCCTCAGAAATTGGGGAATTTCCCCTCAGCAATGGGATAATCCCTCCAGAAATTTCTCGGAGTGTCTGGAGCAGAGGCCTCACCCTCCGAATCCCGCTCTTTTTGGGATCCTCCCTGTCCCTATCCCTTATTTTTTTTTTATTTTTTCCCCTCTCTCCCCTCACAGGAGAGCTGATCCGGATGCCGAAAATGGGGAAAACCATCCATAAATACGTGCACCTGTTCCCGAAGCTGGAGCTCTCCGTGCACCTGCAGCCCATCACGCGCTCCACGCTCAAGGTGGAGCTCACCATCGCGCCCGACTTCCAGTGGGACGAGAAGGTGGGAAATGCCGGATTGTGGAGACGGCGAGGGGAAAGGGGGGATTTTGGGAATGGGGGGTGGGAATTATGAGGAGAAATGAGGATTTTTGGGAATGGGGATGTGGAATTGTGAGGGGAAATGAGGATTTTTGGGAGTGGGGGGTGGGAATCGTGAGGGGAAATGGGGGATTTTTGGGAATGGGGAGGTGGGAATCGTTAGGGGAAATGAAGGATTCTTGGAATGGGGGTTGGAAATTGTGAGGGGAAATGGGGAGCTGGAAATCGTTAGGGGAAATGGGGGATTTTTGGAATGGAGGGTGGAAATTGTGAGGGAAAAAGGGGAATTCTGGGAGTGGAATGTGGAAATCATGAGGGGAAATGAAGGATTCTTGGAATGGGGGGTGGGAATCGTGAGGGGAAATGGGGGATTTTTGGGAATGGGGGGTGGGAATTGTGAGGGAAATGGGGGATTTTGGGAATGGGGGGTGGGAATCATGAGGGGAAATGGGGGATTTTTGGGAATGGAGGGTGGAATTGTGAGGGGAAATGGAGGATTTTGGGAGAGGAGGGTGGAAATTGTGAGGGGACATGGAGGATTTTTGGGAATGGGGGTGGGAATTGCGAGGGGAAATGGGGGATTTTGGGAATGGAGGGTGGGAATTGTGAGGGGAAATGGGGAATTTTGGGAATGGGGGTGGGAATTGCGAGGGAAAAGGGGGATTTTTGGGAATGAGGGGTGGATATTGTGAGGGGAAATGAGGATTTTTGGGAATGAGGGGTGGGAATCGTGAGGGGAAAAAAGGAATTCTGGGAGTGGAATGTCGAAATTGTGAGGGGAAATGGGGAATTTTGGGAATGGAGGGTGGAAATCATGAGAGGAAATGGGGGATTTTGGGAGTGGGGGGTGGGAATCGTGAGGGGAAATGGGGGATTTTTGGGAGTGGAATGTGGAAATTGTGAGGGGAAATGGAGGATTTTTGGGAGTGGAATGTGGAAATTGTGAGGGAAATGGGGGATTTTTGGGAATGGGGAGGTGGAATTGTGAGGGGAAATGGGGGATTTTGGGAATGGGGGGGGAAATTGTGAGGGGAAATAGAGGATTTTTGGGAATGGGGAGGTGGGAATCGTGAGGGGAAAAGGGGGATTTTGGGAATGGGGGGTGGGAATTGTGAGGGGAAATGAGGAATTTTGGGAATGGAGGGTGGGAATTGTGAGGGGAAATGGGGGATTTTGGGAAAGGAGGGTGGAAATTGTATGGGGAAATGGGGGATTTTGGGGTAGGGAGTGGGAATTGTGAGGGGAAATGGGGAATTTTGGGGTGCAGGGTGGAAATCATGAGGGGAAATGGGGGATTTTGGGAATGGGGATGTGGAATTGTGAGGGGAAATGGGGGATTTTTGGGAATGGGAAGTGGAAATCATGAGGAAAAATGAGGAATTCTGGGGATGGGGGAGTGGAAATTGTGAGGGGAAATTTTGTTTGGCGGCGAAAATGGGATTTATGGGGCTGGATTTTGAAAATCATGAGGGGAAAATGCCCTGATTTGAGAAAAA
The DNA here is from genome assembly GCF_031753505.1 of Anomalospiza imberbis. Lineage (NCBI taxonomy): Eukaryota > Metazoa > Chordata > Aves > Passeriformes > Viduidae > Anomalospiza > Anomalospiza imberbis. Next base: position 4,155,332 of record NC_089708.1, read on the forward strand.
AGGGGGGGATTTTGGGACCCAGTTGTAAAAATCAGGGAAAATATGGGGGATTTTGGGGGTGAGGTGTGGAAATTGTGAAGGAAAATGGGGAATTCTGGGCCTGGGGTGTGGAAATCATGAGGGGAAATCGCCCTGATTGAGGGAAAAAAGGGGGAAATTTAGGGCTGGATTGTGAAAATCATGAGGGAAAATGGGGAATTCTGGAGGTGAGGTGGAAATCCTAAGGGAAAATTCCCTGTCTGGGGGCAAAAATAGTATTTATGGGGTGGGGGTGGAAATAGTGAGGGAAATGGGGGATTTTGGGAATGGGGGGTGGAAATCGTGAGGGGAAATGGGGGATTTTGGGCTGGGGTGGAAATTTTGGAGGGAAAACGGGGGATTTTGGGAATGGGAAGTGGAAATCATGAGGAAAAATGAGGAATTCTGGGGCTGGGGGTTGGAAATTGTGAGGGGAAATGGGGAATTCTGGCGATGGGGGTTGGAAATTGTGAGGGGAAATTTTCTGTTTGGCGACGAAAATGGGATTTATGGGGCTGGAGTTTGAAAATCATGAGGGGAAAATGCCCTGATTTGAGGGAAAAGGGGGGGATTTTGGGGCTGGGATGTGGAAATCACGCAGGACTGAGGGGAAAAATGGGATTTACATTGCAGGATTGTGAAAACCATCAGGGAAAACGCGCCAAAAAAACCAGAAAACCTGCGGCTTGGTTTTAAAAACCACCCAACAAAACGCAATCCTGGGACCAAAAAGAGCCGCTTTGGGGCCGGAACGCTTGGAATTGCGAGGGGCTGGGACAGCGAATTGTGAATTTCTCTTATTTTTTGGTTTTTTTTCCGCCAGGTTCACGGCTCCTCGGAGGCTTTCTGGATCCTGGTGGAGGATGTGGACAGCGAGGTGATCCTGCACCACGAGTATTTCCTGCTCAAGGCCAAATATGCCCAGGATGAGCACCTGGTGACGTTTTTTGTGCCCGTCTTCGAGCCCCTGCCGCCCCAGTATTTCATCCGGGTGGTGTCCGACCGCTGGCTCTGTGAGTGCCCCTTTTCCTGGCTTTGTTCCTGGATTAATTCCCATTTTTTCCTGGCTTTATTCCTGTTTTTTCCTGGTTTTATTCCTAGTTTAATTCCCATTTTTCCTGGCTTTATTCCTGTTTTTTCCTGGTTTTATTCCTAGTTTAATTCCCATTTTTTCCTGGTTTTATTCCTGTTTTTTCCTGGTTTTATGCCTAGTTTAATTCCCATTTTTTTCCTGGTTTTATTCCTGTTTTTTCCTGGACTTTATTCCTGGTTTTTCCTGGACTTTATTCCTGATTTTTCCTGGGTTTATTCCAGATTTTAAGGCTCTGTGAGTGCTCCTCTTCCTGGCTTTATTCCTAGTTAAATTCCCATTTTTTCCTGGTTTTATTCCTGTTTTTTCCTGGCTTTATTCCTAGTTTAATTCCCATTTTTCCTGGTTTTATTCCTGTTTTTTCCTGGTTTTATTCCTAGTTTAATTCCCATTTTTCCTGGTTTTATTCCTGGTTTTTCCTGGCTTTATTCCTAGTTAAATTCCCATTTTTCCTGGTTTTATTCCTGTTTTTTCCTGGTTTTATTCCTGGATTAATTCCCATTTTTTCCTGGTTTTATTCCTGTTTTTTCCTGGCTTTATTCCTAGTTAAATTCCCATTTTTTCCTGGTTTTATTCCTAGTTAAATTCCCATTTTTCCTGGTTTTATTCCTGGTTTTTCCTGGTTTTATTCCTAGTTTAATTCCCATTTTTTCCTGGTTTTATTCCTGTTTTTTCCTGGTTTTATTCCTAGTTAAATTCCCATTTTTCCTGGTTTTATTCCTGTTTTTTCCTGGTTTTATTCCTAGTTTAATTCCCATTTTTCCTGGTTTTGTTCCTGTTTTTTCCTGGTTTTATTCCTAGTTTAATTCCCATTTTTTCCTGGCTTTGTTCCTAGTTTAATTCCCATTTTTCCTGGTTTTATTCCTGTTTTTTCCTGGCTTTATTCCTAGTTTAATTCCCATTTTCCTGGTTTTATTCCTGTTTTTTCCTGGTTTTATTCCTGGTTTTTCCTGGACTTATTCCTGGTTTTTCCTGGAGTTTATTCCTGATTTTTCCTGGGTTTATTCCAGATTTTAAGGCTCTGTGAGTGCTCCTCTTCCTGGCTTTGTTCCTAGTTAAATTCCCATTTTTTCCTGGTTTTATTCCTGTTTTTTCCTGGTTTTATTCCTAGTTTAATTCCCATTTTTTCCTGGTTTTATTCCTGTTTTTTCCTGGCTTTATTCCTAGTTTAATTCCCATTTTTCCTGGTTTTATTCCTGTTTTTTCCTGGTTTTATTCCTGGATTAATTCCCATTTTTTCCTGGTTTTATTCCTGTTTTTTCCTGGTTTTATGCCTAGTTTAATTCCCATTTTTTCCTGGTTTTATTCCTAGTTTAATTCCCATTTTTTCCTGGTTTTATTCCTAGTTTAATTCCCATTTTTTTCCTGGTTTTATTCCTGGTTTTTCCTGGACTTTATTCCTGTTTTTTCCTGGACTTTATTCCTGGTTTTTCCTGGACTTTATTCCTGATTTTTCCTGGGTTTATTCCAGATTTTAAGGCTCTGTGAGTGCTCCTCTTCCTGGCTTTATTCCTAGTTTAATTCCTATTTTTTCCTGGTTTTATTCCTAGTTAAATTCCCATTTTTCCTGGTTTTATTCCTGTTTTTTCCTGGTTTTATTCCTAGTTTAATTCCCATTTTTTCCTGGTTTTATTCCTGTTTTTTCCTGGTTTTATTCCTAGTTTAATTCCCATTTTTTCCTGGTTTTATTCCTGTTTTTTCCTGGTTTTATTCCTAGTTTAATTCCCATTTTCCTGGTTTTATTCCTGTTTTTTCCTGGTTTTATTCCTAGTTTAATTCCCATTTTTTCCTGGCTTTATTCCTGTTTTTTCCTGGCTTTATTCCTAGTTTAATTCCCATTTTTTCCTGGTTTTATTCCTGTTTTTTCCTGGTTTTATGCCTAGTTTAATTCCCATTTTTTCCTGGTTTTATTCCTAGTTTAATTCCCATTTTTTCCTGGCTTTATTCCTGGTTTCATTCCTGTTTTTTCCTGGTTTTATTCCTGGTTTCATTCCTGTTTTTTCCTGGTTTCATTCCTGGTTTTTCCTGGACTTTATTCCTGGTTTTTCCTGGAGTTTATTCCTGATTTTTCCTGGGTTTATTCCAGATTTTAAGGCTCTTTGAGTGCCCCTTTTCCTGGCTTTGTTCCTAGTTAAATTCCCATTTTTTCCTGGTTTTATTCCTAGTTTAATTCCCATTTTTCCTGGTTTTATTCCTGTTTTTTCCTGGTTTTATGCCTAGTTTAATTCCCATTTTTCCTGGTTTTATTCCTGTTTTTTCCTGGTTTTATTCCTAGTTTAATTCCCATTTTTTCCTGGTTTTATTCCTGGTTTTTCCTGGACTTTATTCCTGTTTTTTCCTGGTTTTATTCCTGTTTTTTCCTGGACTTATTCCTGTTTTTTCCTGGAGTTTATTCCTGATTTTTCCTGGGTTTATTCCAGATTTTAAGACTCTTTGAGTGCCTCTTTTCCTGGGTTTATTCCTGATTTTTCCTGGGTTTATTCCTGGTTTATTCTGGGTTTTATAGCTTTATGAGTACCTCTTTAATGGGGTTTATTTCTGGCTTCTCCTGGGAATTTTTTATCCCTTCTCCCAGAGCTTTGGAATTCCAGGTCTATCCCCTCTCCCAAACCTTTGGAATCTTTATTTTATCCCCTCTCCCAAACCTTTGGAATCTGTTTTTTATCCCTATTCCCAAACCTTTGGAATTCCAGGTCTATCCCTTCACCCAAACCTTTGGAATCTCTTTTTTTATCCCTATTCCTAAACCTTTGGAATCTTCATTTTATCCCCTCTCCCAAACCTTTGGAATTTTTTTTATCCCTATTCCCAAACCTTTGGAATTTTTTTTTATCCCTGTTCCCAAACCTTTGGAATTCCAGGTCTATCCCCTCTCCCAAACCTTTGGAATTCCAGGTCTATCCCCTCTCCCAAACCTTTGGAATCTTTATTTTATCCCTATTCCCAAACCTTTGGAATCTGTTTTTTATCCCTATTCCCAAACCTTTGGAATTTTTTTTTATCCCTGTTCCCAAACCTTTGGAATCTTTATTTTATCCCCTCTCCCAAACCTTTGGAATCTGTTTTTTCTCCCTATTCCCAAACCTTTGGAATCTTTATTTTTTCCCCTCTCCCAAACCTTTGGAATCTTTATTTTATCCCCTCTCCCAAACCTTTGGAATCTGTTTTTTATCCCTGTTCCCAAACCTTTGGAATCTTTATTTTATTCCCTCACCCAAACCTTTGGAATCTGATTTTTATCCCTATTCCCAAACCTTTGGAATCTCTTTTTTTATCCCTATTCCCAAACCTTTGGAATTTTTTTTTATCCCTATTCCCAAACCTTTGGAATCTTTATTTTATCCCCTCTCCCAAACCTTTGGAATCTGTTTTTTATCCCTGTTCCCAAACCTTTGGAATTCCAGGTCTAAACCCTCACCCAAACCTTTGGAATCTTTATTTTATCCCCTCTCCCAAACCTTTGGAATCTTTATTTTATCCCTATTCCCAAACCTTTGGAATCTGTATTTTATCCCAATTCCCAAACCTTTGGAATTCCAGGTCTATCCCCTCTCCCAAACCTTTGGAATCTTTATTTTATCCCCTCTCCCAAACCTTTGGAATCTGTTCTTTATCCCTATTCCCAAACCTTTGGAATCTGTTCTTTATCCCTATTCCCAAACCTTTGGAATCTGTTTTTTATCCCTATTCCCAAACCTTTGGAATCTATTCTTTATCCCTATTCCCAAACCTTTGGAATCTGTTCTTTCTCCCTATTCCCAAACCTTTGGAATTCCAGGTCTATCCCCTCTCCCAAACCTTTGGAATCTGTTTTTTATCCCTATTCCCAAACCTTTGGAATCTGTTTTTTATCCCTATTCCCTAACCTTTGGAATCTATTCTTTATCCCTATTCCCAAACCTTTGGAATTTTTTTTTATCCCTGTTCCCAAACCTTTGGAATTCCAGGTCTATCCCCTCTCCCAAACCTTTGGAATTCCAGGTCTATCCCCTCTCCCAAACCTTTGGAATTCCAGGTCTATCCCCTCTCCCAAACCTCTGGAATCTGTTTTTTATCCCTGTTCCCAAACCTTTGGAATTCATGGTCTATCCCCTCACCCAAACCTTTGGAATCTTTATTTTGTCCCTGTTCCCAAACCTTTGGAATTCCAGGTCTATCCCCTCTCCCAAACCTTTGAAATTTTTTTTTATCCCTGTTCCCAAACCTTTGGAATTCCAGGTCTATCCCTTCACCCAAACCTTTGGAATCTATTCTTTATCCCTATTCCCAAACCTTTGGAATCTGTTCTTTATCCCTATTCCCAAACCTTTGGAATCTTTATTTTATCCCTATTCCCAAACCTTTGGAATCTGTTCTTTATCCCTATTCCCAAACCTTTGGAATTCCAGGTCTATCCCCTCTCCCAAACCTCCGGAATCCATTTCCCACCCCCTTCCCCTCCTCCCAACCCCACAACCCCACCCCCATCCCTCCGTACCTCACCCCCATGGCAGATCCAGCCCCTCCTGGGTCCACGCACCTGGAAAATTCCAGGAATTCCTTCCTTCCTCCAGCCTGCGAGACCCAACTTCCCGTTTCCTTCCGGCACCTGATCCTTCCGGAAAAATACCCGCCGCCCACGGAGCTGCTGGACCTGCAGCCGCTGCCGGTGTCGGCGCTGCGGAACAGCGCCTTCGAGAGCCTCTACCAGGACAAGTTCCCCTTCTTCAACCCCATCCAGACTCAAGGTGGGGCTCCATCCCGCCTGGATTTCCCGGGATTTGGGTGGTTTTGGCGGGAATTTTGGGGTGGTTTTGGGGGTTTGGTGGTGGGTGGGGTTTGTGCTGGGAGTTGTGGTTGAGCCGTGTGCTTATTCCACGTGGGTTTCATCTCTCCCTGAGTTTTGGGATCCGTGGATTGTCGCATCCCGGAGTTTTAGGATCCATGCTATATCCTCTCCCAGAATTTTGGGATCAGTGGTTTATCCCCTCTCCCAGAATTTTGGAATCCGTGGTTTATCCTGTCCCAGAATTTTGGGATCCGTGGTTTATCCTGTCCCAGAGTTTTGGGATCCGTGGATTATCCCCCATTCCCAGAGTTTTGGGATCTATAGATTATCTTCTCTCCCAGAATTTTGGGATCCATGATTTATCCCCTCTTTCCAGAATTTTGGATCCATGATTTATCCCCCATTCCCAGAGTTTTGGGATCCATGATTTATACCCTCTTTCCAGAATTTTGGATCCATGATTTATCCCCCATTCCCAGAATTTTGGGATCCGTGGTTTATCCTGTCCCAGAGTTTTGGGATCAGTGGTTTATCCCCCATTCCCAGAGTTTTGGGATCTATAGATTATCTTCTCTCCCAGAGTTTTGGGATCCATGGATTATCCCCCATTCCCAGAATTTTGGGATCCGTGGTTTATCCTGTCCCAGAGTTTTGGGATCTATAGATTATCCTCTCTCCCAGAGTTTTGGGATCTATAGATTATCTTCTCTCCCAGAGTTTTGGGATCCGTGGTTTATCCCCCATTCCCAGAATTTTGGGATCCATGATTTATACTCTCTTTCCAGAGTTTTGGGATCCATGATTTATCCCCCATTCCCAGAGTTTTGGGATCCGTGGTTTATCCCCCATTCCCAGAGTTTTGGGATCCGTGGTTTATCCTGTCCCAGAGTTTTGGGATCAGTGGTTTATCCCCTCCCAGAATTTTGGGATCCGTGGTTTATCCTGTCCCAGAGTTTTGGGATCCATGATTTATACCCTCTTTCCAGAATTTTGGATCCATGATTTATCCCCCATTCCCAGAGTTTTGGGATCCGTGGTTTATCCTGTCCCAGAGTTTTGGGATCCGTGGTTTATCCCCCATTCCCAGAATTTTGGGATCCGTGGTTTATCCTGTCCCAGAGTTTTGGGATCCGTGGTTTATCCCCCATTCCCAGAATTTTGGGATCCATGGTTTATCCTGTCCCAGAGTTTTGGGATCCGTGGATTATCCCCCATTCCCAGAGTTTTGGGATCCATGATTTATCCCCCATTCCCAGAGTTTTGGGATCCGTGGTTTATCCTGTCCCAGAGTTTTGGGATCCGTGGATTATCCCCCATTCCCAGAGTTTTGGGATCTATAGATTATCCTCTCTCCCAGAGTTTTGGGATCCGTGGATTATCCCCCATTCCCAGAGTTTTGGGATCCATGGTTTATCCTGTCCCAGAGTTTTGGGATCCGTGGATTATCCCCCATTCCCAGAGTTTTGGGATCCATGATTTATCCCCCATTCCCAGAGTTTTGGGATCCGTGGTTTATCCTGTCCCAGAGTTTTGGGGATCCGTGCATTATCCCATCCCAGAGTTTTAGGATCCATGCTATATCCTGTCCCAGAATCTTGGGATCTGTGGTTTATCCCCTCTCCCAGAGTTCTGGGATCCATGGTTTATCCTCTCCCAGAGCTTTAGGATCCACACTTTATCCCATCCCAGAATTTTGGGATCCGTAGTTTATCCCTAAAGAGCCTTTCCTGGACCTCCTCTCACTCCAGCTGGATCCTCACCCCATTCCCAAATTTTTCTTTTCCCCCTAAACCCACGGGAATTCCCGCCGTTCGCCAGTGTTCAACACGGTGTACAACAGCGACGACAACGTCTTCGTGGGCGCGCCCACGGGCAGCGGCAAAACCATCTGCGCCGAGTTCGCCATCCTCCGCATGCTCCTCCAGAATTCCGAGGGTCGCTGCGTCTACATCACCCCCATGGAGGCCCTGGCCGAGCAGGTGAACCCCGGGAATTCCCTGGAGTTGGGAATTCCCAGCTAGGAGCTCCCCTGGAGATGGGAATTCCCGACTTCGCCCCTCGTTCCTTCGGGATCCACTCGGCGTTTGCGCGGCGTGATGCTTCTGGGGGTGGATTGCGGGGGAATTTGGTGGGAATTGTCCCAATTTGGTGGGAATTACTACAATTTGGAGGGAATTGCCCCATTTTGAGGGGAATTTGGAGGGAATTGTCCCAGTTTGAGGGGAATTTGGAGGGAATTGTCCCAGTTTGAGGGGAATTTGGAGGGAATTGTCCCAATTTGGTGGGAATTACTACAATTTGGAGGGAATTGTCCCAGTTTGAGGGGAATTAGGAGGGAATTGTCCCAATTTGGAGGGAATTGCCTCAATTTGGTGGGAATTGCCCCATTTTGAGGGGAATTTGGAGGGAATTGTCCCAGTTTGGTGGGAATTACTACAATTTGGAGGGAATTGTCCCATTTTGAGGGGAATTTGGTGGGAATTGCCCCATTTTGAGGGGAATTTGGAGGGAATTGCCTCAATTTGGTGGGAATTGCCCCATTTTGAGGGGAATTTGGTGGGAATTGTCCCAGTTTGAGGGGAATTAGGAGGGAATTGTCCCAATTTGGTGGGAATTACTACAATTTGGAGGGAATTGCCCCATTTTGAGGGGAATTTGGTGGGAATTGCTCCATTTTGAGGGGAATTTGGAGGGAATTGTCCCAATTTGGTGGGAATTACTACAATTTGGAGGGAATTGTCCCAGTTTGAGGGGATTTTGGGGGGAATTGTCCCAATTTGGTGGGAATTACTACAATTTGGAGGGATTGCCCCATTTTGAGGGGAATTTGGAGGGAATTGCCCCATTTTGAGGGGAATTTGGAGGGAATTGTCCCAGTTTGAGGGGAATTTGGAGGGAATTGCCTCAATTTGGTGGGAATTGCCCCATTTTGAGGGCAATTTGGAGGGAATTGCTTCAATTTGGTGGGAATTGCCCCATTTTGAGGGGAATTTGGAGGGAATTGTCCCAGTTTGAGGGGAATTTGGAGGGAATTGTCCCATTTTGGTGGGAATTACTACAATTTGGAGGGAATTGCCCCATTTTGAGGGGAATTTGGAGGGAATTGTCCCAGTTTGAGGGGAATTAGGAGGGAATTGTCCCAATTTGGTGGGAATTACTACAATTTGGAGGGAATTGCCCCATTTTGAGGGGAATTTGGAGGGAATTGCCCCATTTTGAGGGGAATTTGGTGGGAATCGCCCCCATTTTGGTGACAACACCACCTCTCCTGTATGAATTCCGGATGAATCCGTTGAGAACCTTCCGGATTCGAGGCCAATCCCCGTTTCCCCAGGTTTTCATGGATTGGTACGAGAAATTCCAGGAGCGCCTCAACAAGAAGGTGGTGCTGCTCACCGGGGAGACCAGCACGGACCTGAAGCTGCTGGGAAAAGGGAACATCATCATCAGCACCCCGGAAAAGTGGGATATCCTCTCCCGCCGCTGGAAGCAGCGCAAGAACGTCCAGAACGTCAACCTGTTCATCGTGGATGAAGTGCACCTGATCGGGGGCGAGAACGGGGTGAGAATCCTGGGATTGGGGTGGGGATGGGTCCAGCCCGCAGCGGGAGGTTCCCGGTGGGATTTTGACTTGTTTTGGAGCAGGTTTTCCTGATGGGAATGGATCCGATGGGGTGGGAGGTGTCCATGCCTTGGGAAGGTCAGAAGGGGTTTCCATGGGGTGTCCTGGGTGGATCTCAGCCAGGAACAGTCCTGATTTTGTTCCTGATCCTATTCCTGATCCTGGTCCTGCTCCTGATCCCACTCTTGATCCCGCTCCTGATCCTCTTCCTGATCCCACTCCTGATCCTACTCCAGATCCCATTTTGGATCCTGTTCCTGATCCTCTCCTGATCCCACTCTGGATCCCATTTCTGATCCTGTTCCTGGTCCCACTCCTGATCCTGCTCCCGATCCTGCTCCTGATTCTGATTCTGTTACTGATTCTGTTCCTGATCCCACTCCTGATCCCATTCCCAATCCCGTTTTCCCCCACAGCCCGTGCTGGAGGTGATCTGCTCACGGATCCCGTTCCCAATCCCACTCCTGATCCCATTTATCCCCCACAGCCCGTGCTGGAGGTGATCTGCTCACGGATCCCGTTCCCAATCCCACTCCTGATCCCATTTATCCCCCACAGCCCGTGCTGGAGGTGATCTGCTCACGGATCCCGTTCCCAATCCCACTCCTGATCCCATTTATCCCCCACAGCCCGTGCTGGAGGTGATCTGCTCACGGATCCCGTTCCCAATCCCACTCCTGATCCCATTTATCCCCCACAGCCCGTGCTGGAGGTGATCTGCTCACGGATCCCGTTCCCAATCCCACTCCTGATCCCATTTATCCCCCACAGCCCGTGCTGGAGGTGATCTGCTCACGGATCCCGTTCCCAATCCCACTCCTGATCCCATTTATCCCCCACAGCCCGTGCTGGAGGTGATCTGCTCACGGATCCCGTTCTCAATCCCACTCCTGATCCCATTTATCCCCCACAGCCCGTGCTGGAGGTGATCTGCTCACGGATCCCGTTCTCAATCCCACTCCTGATCCCATTTATCCCCCACAGCCCGTGCTGGAGGTGATCTGCTCGCGCATGCGCTACATCTCGTCGCAGATCGAGCGGCCGATCCGCATCGTGGCGCTGAGCTCGTCGCTGTCCAACGCCAAGGACGTGGCGCACTGGCTGGGCTGCAGCGCCACCGCCACCTTCAACTTCCACCCCAACGTGCGCCCCGTGCCCCTGGAGCTGCACATCCAGGTAGGGACGGGAACGGCCGCGATTCTTGGAAAAATCCCTTAGGGTTGTTGAGAATCCTTGGCCATAATCCATTGGGATCGTTGGTCATTCTTGGCCATAATTCATTGGGATCGTTGGGAATCCTTGGCCACAATCCCTTAGGATTGTTAGTCATTCTTGGCCATAATTCATTGGGATCATTGGGAATCTGTGGCCATAATCCCTTGGGATCGTTGGTAATTTTTGGCTATAATCCATTGGGATCGTTGGTCGTTCTTGGCCATAATCCATTGGGATCGTTGGTCGTTCTTGGCCATAATCCATTGGGATCATTGGTCATTCTTGGCCATAATCCATTGGGATCGTTGGGAATCTGTGGCCACAATCCCTTAGGATTGTTGGTCATTCATGGCCATAATTCATTGGGATCATTGGGAATCTGTGGCCATAATCCCTTGGGATCGTTGGGAATCCTTGGCTATAATCCATTGGGATCGTTGGTCATTCTTGGCTATAATCCTTTGGGATCATTGGTCATTCTTGGCCATAATTCATTGGGATCGTTGGGAATCCTTGGCTATAATCCTTTGGGATCATTGGTCATTCTTGGCCATAATTCATTGGGATCGTTGGGAATCCTTGGCTATAATCCATTGGGATCGTTGGTCATTCTTGGCTATAATCCATTGGGATCGTTAGTCATTCTTGGCTGATAAATTTTTGGTCATAATCCCTTGGGATTGTTGTTCATTCTTGGTCATGATCCATTGGAATCACTGGGAATCCTTTGGCCATGATCCCTTGGGATCATTGGGAATCCTTGGCCACGATCCCTTGGGATCGTGGGTAATTTTTGGCCATGATCCCCTGGGATCGTTGGTCATTCTTGGCCAATAAATTCTTGGCCATAATCCATTGGGATCGTTGGTCGTTCTTGGCCATGATCCCCCTTGATCACCAATCCAAGGATCAATCATTTCCGTGCCAGAATTACGCGGATTTTCCAGCGTTTCCCGCCAGTTTGGCAGGGAATCCTTTGGGATCCAGCTGGATTTGGGGTTTTTGGCAGGGTTTCAACATCAGCCACACGCAGACGCGGCTGCTGTCCATGGCCAAGCCCGTCTACCACGCCGTGATGAAGCACTCGCCCAAAAAACCCGTCCTGGTCTTCGTCCCGTCCCGCAAGCAGACCCGGCTCACGGCCATCAACATCCTGACCACCTGCGCCTCTGACGTCCAGCGCCACAGGTGGCACCTGGGGGACACCTGGGGGCACCACGGGATGGGCTGTGGGGCTGGAGAAGGTCCAGGGTTGGGGAATTCCTGAGGGAGATGGGAATGGGACACCTGGGGACACCACGGGATGGGCTGTGGGGCTGGAGAAGATCCAGGGATGGGGAATTCCTGAGGGAGATGGGAATGGGACACCTGGGGACACCACGGGATGGGCTGTGGGGCTGGAGAAGATCCAGGGATGGGGAATTCCTGAGGGAGATGGGAATGGGACACCTGGGGACACCACGGGATGGGCTGTGGGGCTGGAGAAGATCCAGGGATGGGGAATTCCTGAGGGAGATGGGAATGGGACACCTGGGGGCACCACGGGATGGACTGTGGGGCTGGAGAAGGTCCAGGGATGGGGAATTCCTGAGGGAGATGGGAATGGGACACCTGGGGACACCAAGGGACGGACTGTGGGGCTGGAGAAGGTCCAGGGTTGGGTTATGGGGTTGGAGAAGGTCCAGGGTTGGGTTATGGGGTTGGAGAATGTCCAGGGTTGGGTTATGGGGTTGGAGAATGTCCAGGGTTGGGTTATGGGGTTGGAGAAGGTCCAGGGTTGGGTTATGGGGTTGGAGGTGGAGATGGGGGAACGGGATTGATGGGATTGATGAGATGATGGGATTGGGATTGGTATGGGATGGGAATAGATGGGATTGATTAGACGATGGGATGGAATGGGTTGGGATTGGGATGGGATTGATGAGATGATGGCATTGATGGGATGGGGTGGGATTGGGATGGGATTGATGAGATGATGGGATGGGATTGATGGGATGTGGTGGGATTGGGGTGGGATTGATGAGATGATGGGATTGATGGGATGGGGTGGGATTGGGATGGGATTGATGAGATGATGGGATTTATGGGATGGGGTGGGATTGGGATGGGATTGATGAGATGATGGGATTGATGGGATGGGGTGGGATTGGGATGGGATTGATGAGATGATGGGATTGATGGGATGGGGTGGGATTGGGATGGGATTGATGAGATGATGGCATTGATGGGATGGGGTGGGATTGGGATGGGATTGATGAGATGATGGGATGGGATTGATGGGATGGGGTGGGATTGGGATGGGATTGATGAGATGATGGGATTGATGGGATGGGGTGGGATTGGGATGGGATTGATGAGATGATGGGATGGGATTGATGGGATGTGGTGGGATTGGGGTGGGATTGATGAGATGATGGGATTGATGGGATGGGGTGGGATTGGGATGGGATTGATGAGATGATGGGATTGATGGGATGGGGTGGGATTGGGATGGGATTGATGAGATGATGGGATTGGTGGGATGGGGTGGGATTGGGATGGGATTGATGAGATGATGGGATGGGATTGATGGGATGTGGTGGGATTGGGATGGGATTGATGAGATGATGGGATTGATGGGATGGGGTGGGATTGGGATGGGATTGATGAGATGATGGGATTGATGGGATGGGGTGGGATTGGGATGGGATTGATGAGATGATGGGATGGGATTGATGGGATGGGGTGGGATTGGGATGGGATTGATGAGATGATGGGATTGATGGGATGTGGTGGGATTGGGATGGGATTGATGAGATGATGGGATGGGATTGATGGGATGGGGTGGGATTGGGATGGGATTGATGAGATGATGGGATGGGATTGATGGGATGGGGTGGGATTGGGATGGGATTGATGAGATGATGGGATTGGTGGGATGGGGTGGGATTGGGATGGGATTGATGAGATGATGGGATGGGATTGATGGGATGGGGTGGGATTGGGATGGGGTTGATGAGATGATGGGATTGGTGAGATGGGGTGGGATTGGGATGGGATTGATGGAATGGGTGATCCCAGAGGCCTTTCCCCAGCTGACCAAGTCCCGGATCCCCCCCAGGTTCCTGCACTGTGCCGAGAAGGACCTGGTGCCGTACCTGGAGAAGCTGAGCGACCCCACGCTGAAGGAGACGCTGGTGAACGGCGTCGGGTACCTGCACGAGGGGCTCACGGCCATGGAGCGGCGCGTGGTGGAGCAGCTCTTCAGCTCCGGTGAGAGCGCTGCGGGGTCGGCATCGGGAGCGGGACGGGATCGGGATCGGGATGGGATGGGATTGATCTTGGGGTTGGGATGGATGGGATGGAATTGAGATTGGGATTGGGATGGGATGGGATTGATCTTGGGGTTGGGATGGATGGCATGGAATTGAGATTGGGATGGGATGAGATTGATCTTGGGGTTGGGATGGATGGGATGGAATTGAGATTGGGATGGGATGAGATTGATCTTGGGGTTGGGATGGATGGGATGGAATTGAGATTGGGATTGGGATGGGATGAGATTGATCTTGGGGTTGGGATGGATGGGATGGAATTGAGATTGGGATTGGGATGGGATGGGATTGATCTTGGGGTTGGGATGGATGGGATGGAATTGAGATTGGGATTGGGATGGGATGAGATTGATCTTGGGGTTGGGATGGATGGGATGGAATTGAGATTGGGATTGGGATGGGATGAGATTGATCTTGGGGTTGGGATGGATGGCATGGAATTGGGATTGGGATGGGATGAGATTGATCTTGGGGTTGGGATGGATGGGATGGAATTGAGATTGGGATTGGGATGGGATGAGATTGATCTTGGGGTTGGGATGGATGGCATGGAATTGGGATTGGGATGGGATGAGATTGATCTTGGGGTTGGGATGGTTGGGATGGAATTGAGATTGGGATTGGGATGGGATGGGATTGATCTTGGGGTTGGGATGGATGGGATGGAATTGAGATTGGGATTGGGATGGGATGGGATTGATCTTGGGGTTGGGATGGATGGGATGGAATTGAGATTGGGATTGGGATTGGGATGAGATTGATTTTGGGGTTGGGATGGATGGGATGGAATTGAGATTGGGATTGGGATGGGATGGGATTGATCTTGGGGTTGGGATGGATGGGATGGAATTGAGATTGGGATTGGGATGGGATGAGATTGATTTTGGGGTTGGGATGGAATTGAGATTGGGATTGGGATGGGATGAGATTGATTTTGGGGTTGGGATGGATGGGATGGAATTGAGATTGGGATTGGGATGGGATGGGATTGATCTTGGGGTTGGGATGGATGGGATGGAATTGAGATTGGGATTGGGATGGGATGGGATTGATCTTGGGGTTGGGATGGATGGGATGGAATTGAGATTGGGATTGGGATGGGATGAGATTGATTTTGGGGTTGGGATGGAATTGAGATTGGGATTGGGATGGGATGAGATTGATTTTGGGGTTGGGATGGATGGGATGGAATTGAGATTGGGATTGGGATGGGATGGGATTGATCTTGGGGTTGCGATGGATGGGATGGAATTGAGATTGGGATTGGGATGGGATGAGATTGATCTTGGGGTTGGGATGGATGGCATGGAATTGGGATTGGGATGGGATGAGATTGATCTTGGGGTTGGGATGGATGGCATGGAATTGGGATTGGGATGGGATGAGATTGATCTTGGGGTTGGGATGGATGGGATGGAATTGAGATTGGGATTGGGATGGGATGGGATTGATCTTGGGGTTGGGATGGATGGGATGGAATTGAGATTGGGATTGGGATGGGATGGGATTGATCTTGGGGTTGGGATGGATGGGATGGAATTGAGATTGGGATTGGGATTGGGATGAGATTGATTTTGGGGTTGGGATGGATGGGATGGAATTGAGATTGGGATTGGGATGGGATGGGATTGATCTTGGGGTTGGGATGGATGGGATGGAATTGAGATTGGGATTGGGATGGGATGAGATTGATTTTGGGGTTGGGATGGAATTGAGATTGGGATTGGGATGGGATGAGATTGATTTTGGGGTTGGGATGGATGGGATGGAATTGAGATTGGGATTGGGATGGGATGGGATTGATCTTGGGGTTGGGATGGATGGGATGGAATTGAGATTGGGATTGGGATGGGATGGGATTGATCTTGGGGTTGGGATGGATGGGATGGAATTGAGATTGGGATTGGGATGGGATGAGATTGATTTTGGGGTTGGGATGGAATTGAGATTGGGATTGGGATGGGATGAGATTGATTTTGGGGTTGGGATGGATGGGATGGAATTGAGATTGGGATTGGGATGGGATGGGATTGATCTTGGGGTTGCGATGGATGGGATGGAATTGAGATTGGGATTGGGATGGGATGAGATTGATTTTGGGGTTGGGATGGATGGGATGGAATTGAGATTGGGATTGGGATAGAGACTGGGATTGGGATGGGGTGGGATGGGATAGGGTGGGATTGAGATTGAAATTAGGATGTGATGGGTGGGGTGGGACTGAGATTGGGATTGGGATGGGTGGGGTTAGGATGATGGGATGGGGCGGAATACGATGGGATGGATTGAGATTGGGATTGGAGGGGATGGGATGCGGTGGATTCGGGGGTGGCACTGGATGCTCTTCAGAACCCAACCCACTCCATGAATCCATGAATCTCCACCTCCCACCCCCAAAAATTCTGGGATCTTTCCCACCCCCATCTCCGGGTGGCCGGAATCCCGGGATCTCCGTCCCCGCTGACCCCGGGTGCCCTCCCCGCCCCAGGAGCCGTGCAGGTGATGGTGGCCTCGCGCAGCCTCTGCTGGGGCATGAACATCTCGGCCCACCTGGTGATCATCATGGACACGCAGTACTACAACGGCAAGATCCACGCGTGAGCCCAGCCCCGGCCCCTCGGGATGGGATTGGGATGGGATTGGGATGGGATTTGGGATGGGATTGGGATCCCAGCTGGGATGGGATGGATGGGATTGGGATGGGATTGGGATCCCAGGTGGGACAGGACGGATGGGATCGGAATGGGATTGGGATCCCAGGTGGGACAAGATGGATGGAGTTGGGATTGGGGTCGGGATGGGATGGGGATCCCAGGTGGGACAGGATGGATGGGGTTGGGATTGGGATTGGGGTTGGGGTTGGGGTTGGGATGGGGATCCCAGGTGGGACAGGATGGATGGGATTGGGATGGGATGGGGATCCCAGGTGGGACAGGATGTATGGAGTTGGGATTGGGGTCGGGATGGGATGGGGATCCCAGGTGGGACAGGATGGATGGGATTGGGATGGGATTGGGATCCCAGGTGGGACAGGACGGATGGGGTTGGGATTGGGGTCGGGATGGGGATCCCAGGTGGGACAGGATGGATGGGATTGGGGTTGGGGTTGGGATGGGGATCCCAGGTGGGACAGGATGGATGGGGTTGGGATTGGGGTCGGGATGGGATGGGGATCCCAGGTGGGACAGGATGGATGGGGTTGGGATTGGGGTCGGGATGGGATGGGGATCCCAGGTGGGACAGGATGGATGGGGTTGGGATTGGGGTCGGGATGGGATGGGGATCCCAGGTGGGACAGGACGGATGGGGCTGAGGTCGGGATGGGATGGGGATCCCAGGTGGGACAGGATGGATGGGGTTGGGATTGGGGTCGGGATGGGATGGGGATCCCAGGTGGGACAGGACGGATGGGATTGGAATGGGATTGGGATCCCAGATGGGACAAGATGGATGGAGTTGGGATTGGGGTCGGGATGGGATGGGGATCCCAGGTGGGACAAGATGGATGGGGTTGGGATTGGGATTGGGGTTGGGGTTGGGATGGGGATCCCAGGTGGGACAGGACGGATGGGATCGGAATGGGATTGGGATCCCAGATGGGACAAGATGGATGGGGTTGGGATTGGGGTCGGGATGGGATGGGGATCCCAGGTGGGACAAGATGGATGGGGTTGGGATTGGGATTGGGGTTGGGGTTGGGATGGGGATCCCAGGCGGGACAGGACGGATGGGATCGGAATGGGATTGGGATCCCAGATGGGACAAGATGGATGGAGTTGGGATTGGGGTCGGGATGGGATGGGGATCCCAGGTGGGACAGGACGGATGGGGTTGGGATTGGGGTTGGGGTTGGGGTTGGGTTTGGGATCCCAGGTGGGACAGGACGGATGGGGTTGGGATTGGGGTCGGGATGGGATGGGGATCCCAGGTGGGACAGGATGGATGGGGTTGGGATTGGGGTCGGGGTTGGGGTTGGGATCCCAGGTGGGACAGGATGGATGGGGTTGGGATTGGGGTCGGGATGGGATGGGGATCCCAGGTGGGACAGGATGGATGGGGTTGGGATTGGGGTCGGGATGGGATGGGGATCCCAGGTGGGACAGGACGGATGGGGTTGGGGTCGGGATGGGATGGGGATCCCTCCGTGCCGCGCTGCTGACGCCGTGCCGGTGCAGGTACGTGGACTACCCCATCTACGACGTGCTGCAGATGGTCGGCCACGCCAACCGCCCGCTGCAGGACGACGAGGGGCGCTGCGTCATCATGTGCCAGGGCTCCAAGAAGGTGGGGCATGGATCTGGGATCTCGGCCGGGATTGACCTCCTCCAGATGGTGGATGGGCCTCATGGAGGGTCGGGATGGGATGGGATCAACAGGATGGGATGGGATCCATGGGATCAATGGCCTGGATGGAATGGCATCCATGGGATCCATGAGATGGGGATTGGGATGGGATGGGATCCGTGGGATGGGATGGAATGGGATTGATGGGATCCGTGGGATCAGATGGGATGGGATTGATGGGATTGATGGGATCAATGGGATCAGATGGGATGGGATCAATGGGATCAATGAGATCAATGGGCTGCGATGGAGTGGCATCCATGGGATGGGGATGGGGATGGGATGGGATCCATGGGATGGGATGGAATGGGATTGATGGGATCTGTGGGATGGGATGGAATGGGATTGATGGGATCCGTGGGATGGGATGGGATGGGATTGATGGGATCAATGAGATCAATGGGCTGGGATGGAGTGGCATCCATGGGATGGGGACTGGGATGGGATGGGATCCGTGGGATGGGATGGGATGGGATTGATGGGATCAATGGGATCAGATGGGATGGGATCAATGGGATCAATGAGATCAATGGGCTGGGGTGGAGTGGCATCCATGGGATCCATGGGATGGGGTTTGGGATGGGATGGGATCCGTGGGATGGGATGGAATGGGATTGATGGGATCCATTGGATCAGATGGGATGGGATTGATGGGATCAATGGGATCAGATGGGATGGGATCGATGGGATCAATGGGATCAATGAGATCAATGGGCTGGGATGGAGTGGCATCCATGGGATGGGGACTGGGATGGGATGGGATCAATGGCCTGGATGGAATGGCATCCATGGGATCCATGGGATGGGGTTTGGGATGGGATGGGATCCATGGGATGGGATGGATGAGATGGCATCCAAACCCTCACTCAGGGTTGGGATCACCACGAGGACAATCCAAGCCCTCCCAGAGCACCACACTAGGTGTACCCACGGCATTTTTGCGATGAATTCTTGAATTCTTTCCCTTTTCCTGCCCGTCCCACCTCAGGATTTCTTCAAGAAGTTCCTGTACGAGCCGCTGCCGGTGGAGTCACACCTGGACCACTGCATGCACGACCACTTCAACGCTGAGATCGTCACCAAGACCATTGAGAACAAGCAGGACGCCGTGGACTACCTGACCTGGACCTTCCTGTACCGCAGGATGACCCAGAACCCCAACTACTACAACCTGCAAGGTGGGAACGGGATCTGCGCGCCGGCAGGGAGCTCCTGCAGCCTGGGAACGGTCCTTGGGAATGTCCTGGGCTGGTAACGGTGCTGGAAATCCCGGCCGGTCCCATCCCATGGATCCCATGGATCCCATCCTCCCGTTATCCCATTACCCCATATTCTCGTTACGCCTTTACCCCATCCCGTGATCCCATTACGCCATCACATCCCATCCCACCCCATCCATCCCAATGCCATCATTCCCATGATCCCACCATGCCCACCCCATCATTCCCATGATCCCACCATGCCCACCCCACCATTCCCACCCCATCATTCCCATGATCCCACCATTCCCAACCCAATCCATCCCAATGCCATCATTCCCATGATCCCACCATGCCCACCCCATCCATCCCAATGCCATCATTCCCATGATCCCACCATGCCCACCCCATCATTCCCATCCCATCATTCCCATGATCCCACCACTCCCAACCCAATCCATCTCAATGCCATCATTCCCATGATCCCACCATTCCCAACCCAATCCATCCCAATGCCATCATTCCCATGATCCCACCATTCCCAACCCAATCCATCCCAATGCCATCATTCCCATGATCCCATGATCCCACCATTCCCCACCCCATCATTCCCATGAGCCCATGATCCCACCATGCCCACCCCATCATTCCCATGATCCCACCACTCCCACCCCATCATTCCCATCCCATCATTCCCATGATCCCACCATGCCCACCCCATCCTTCCCACCCCATCATTCCCATGATGCCACCATGCCCACCCCATCATTCCCATGATCCCATGATCCCACCACTCCCAACCCAATCCATCCCAATCCCTTCATTCCCATGATCCCATGATCTCACCATTCCCACCCCACCATTCCCAGGATCCCATGATCCCACCACTCCCAACCCAATCCATCCCAATCCCTTCATTCCCATGATCCCATGATCCCACCATGCCCACCCCATCATTCCCATCCCATCATTCCCACGATCCCACCACTCCCACCCCATCTCATCCATCCCAATCCCATCATTCTCAGGATCCCATGATCCCACCATTCCAACCCCATCTTTCCCATCCCATCATTCCCACGATCCCACCATTCCCACCCCACCATTCCCATGATCCCACCATTCCAACCCCATCTTTCCCATCCCATCATTCCCACGATCCCACCATTCCCACCCCACCATTCCCATGATCCCACCATTCCTTCCCCACTATTTCCATGATCCCATGATCCCACCATTCCCATCCCATCATTCCCATGATCCCACCACTCCCACCCCATCATTCCCATCCCATCATTCCCATGATCCCACCATTCCCATCCCATCATTCCCATGATCCCACCACTCCCACCCCATCATTCCCATCCCATCATTCCCATGATCCCACCACTCCCACCCCATCTATTCCCATGATCCCATGATCCCACCATGCCCACCCCATCATTCCCATGATCCCACCACTCCCACCCCATCATTCCCATCCCATCATTCCCATGATCCCACCATTCCCAACCCAATCCATCCCAATCCCTTCATTCCCATGATCACATGATCCCACCATTCCCACCCCATCTCATCCATCCCAATCCCATCATTCCCAGGATCCCATGATCCCACCACTCCCACCCCCTCATTCCCATCCCATCATTCCCATGATCCCACCATTCCCACCCCACCATTCCCATGATCCCACCATTCCTACCCCACCATTCCCATGATCCCATGATCCCACCATTCCTACCCCACCATTCCCATGATCCCATGATCCCACCCCTCACTCCCTCTCCCGCCCCGCAGGCGTGTCCCACCGTCACCTGTCGGATCACCTGTCGGAGCTGGTGGAGCAGACCCTCAGCGACCTGGAGCAGTCCAAGTGCATCAGCATCGAGGACGAGATGGACGTGGCGCCCCTCAACCTGGGCATGATCGCCGCCTACTACTACATCAACTACACCACCATAGGTGCCCCAAAACCCCGGGATTCGGGCCCTTTCCCCCAAAAATCCCTGGGGTTGGGGGTTCTCACCCCAAGAAATCCATGGGGTTGGGGGTTTCTCCAAAAAAATCGATGGGTTTGGGGGTTTAAAACCAAAAAAATCCATGGGGTTGGGGGTTTCCCTCAAAAAAATCGATGGGTTTGGGGGTTTACCCCAAAAAAATCCATGGTTTGGGGGTTTCGACCAAAAAAAATCCATGGGTTGGGGGTTTCAACCAAAAAAATCCATGGGGTTGGGTGTTTCCCTCAAAAAAATCGATGGGTTTGGGGATTTAAACCAAAAAAAATCCATGGGGTTGGGGTTTTCCCCAAAAAAATCCATGGTTTGGGGGTTTTCCCCAAAAAAATCAATGGGTTTGGGGATTTAAACAAAAAAAATCAACGGATTTGGGGATTTAAACCAAAAAAATCAATGGGTTTGGGGATTTCCCTCAAGAAAAACCATGGGGTTTGGGGTTTTCCCCCCAAAAAATCGATGGGTTTGGGGGTTTCCCTCAAAAAAATTGATGGGTTTGGGGGTTTCACCCAAAAAAATCCATGGGGTTGGGGGTTTTCCCCAAAAAATCCATGGGGTAGGAGATTTCAACTGAAAAAAATCCATGGGTTTTGGTGTTTTCCCCCCCAAAAAATTGCAATTTTGGGGTGTTGTCCCAAAAATCCCATTAGTTTGGGGGTTTTCACCCAAAAAAAATCCATGAGTTTGGGGTTTTCCCCAAAAAATTCCATGGGTTTGGGGATTTCACCCAAAAAAAATCTATGGGTTTGGGGGTTTCAGTCAAAAAAAAATAATGGGTTTTGGTGTTTTCCCCCAAAAAATCTTGTTTTCCTGCCCGAAATATTGCGGTTTTGGGGCGTCGTCCCAAAAAATTCATGGTTTTGGGGTTTTCCCTCAAAAAAATATATGGGTTTGGGGCTTTCCCCCAGAAATTCCCATTTTTTGGGGTGTTGTCCCAAGAAGTCCCTCGGTTTGTTTATTTTCCTTCCACAAAATCCCCGGGTTTGGGTTTTCCCTCCAGAATTTCCTTTTTTTTTTGGTGTTTCTCCCCAGAATTCCCAATTTTTTTTGTGTTTCTCCCCAGAATTCCCAATTTTTTGTGTTTCCCCCCAGAACTGTTCAGCATGTCCCTCAACGCCAAGACCAAGGTGCGGGGGCTGCTGGAGATCATCTCCAACGCCGCCGAGTACGAGAACATCCCCATCCGGCACCACGAGGACAACCTGCTGCGCCAGGTCCGGGATCCGTGGGATCCGTGGGATCCGTGGGATGGGGTCAAAGGAATCCATGGAATCCATGGGATTGGTGGGATCAATGGGATGGGGTCAAAGGAATCCATGGAATCCATGGGATTGGTGGGATCCATGGGATGGGATGGGGTCAATGGGATCCATGGGATGGGGTCAATGAGATCCATGGAATCCATGGGATTGGTGGGATCCATGGGATGGGGTCAATGGGATCCATGGGATGGGGTCAGTGGGATCCATGGAATCCATGGGATTGGTGGGATCCATGGGATGGGATGGGGTCAATGGGATCCATGGGATGGGGTCAATGAGATCCATGGAATCCATGGGATTGGTGGGATCCATGGGATGGGGTCAGTGGGATCCATGGGATGGGGTCAAAGGGATCCATGGAATCCATGGGATTGGTGGGATCCATGGGATGGGGTCGATGGGATCAATGGAATCCATGGGATTGGTGGGATCCATGGAATCCATGGGATTGGTGGGATCCATGGGATGGGGTCAATGGGATCATTGGTTTGGGATCAGTGGGATCAATGGGATGGGATGGGGTCAGTGGGATCCATGGGATGGGGTCAAAGGGATCCATGGAATCCATGGGATTGGTGGGATCCATGGGATGGGGTCAATGGGATCCATGGGATGAGGTCAAAGGGATCCATGGAATCCATGGGATTGGTGGGATCCATGGGATGGGGTCAGTGGGATCCATGGGATGGGGTCAAAGGGATCCATGGAATCCATGGGATTGGTGGGATCCATGGGATGGGGTCGATGGGATCAATGGAATCCATGGGATTGGTGGGATCCATGGAATCCATGGGATTGGTGGGATCCATGGGATGGGGTCAATGGGATCATTGGTTTGGGATCAGTGGGATCAATGGGATGGGATGGGGTCAGTGGGATCCATGGGATGGGGTCAAAGGGATCCATGGAATCCATGGGATTGGTGGGATCCATGGGATGGGGTCAATGGGATCCATGGGATGAGGTCAAAGGGATCCATGGAATCCATGGGATTGGTGGGATCCATGGGATGGGGTCAGTGGGATCCATGGGATGGGGTTGATGGGATCAATGGGATGGGGTCAAAGGGATCCATGGGATGGGGTCAAAGGGATCCATGGAATCCATGGGATTGGTGGGATCCATGGGATGGGGTCAAAGGAATCAATGGAATCCATGGGATTGGTGGAATCCATGGGATGGGGTCAGTGGGATCCATGGGATGGGGTCAAAGGAATCCATGGAATCCATGGGATTGGTGGGATCCATGGGATGGGGTCAGTGGGATCCATGGGATGGGGTCAAAGGAATCCATGGAATCCATGGGATTGGTGGGATCCATGGGATGGGGTCAATGGGATCATTGGTTTGGGATCAGTGGGATCAATGGGATGGGATGGGGTCAATGGGGGTCAAAGAGATCCATGGAATCTATGGGATTGGTGGGATCCATGGGATGGGGTCAATGGGATCCATGGGATGGGGTCAGTGGGATCCATGGAATCCATGGGATTGGTGGGATCCATGGGATGGGATGGGGTCAATGGGATCAATGGGATGGGGTCAAAGGGATCCATGGATTCCATGGGATTGGTGGGATCCATGGGATGGGGTCAATGGGATCCATGGGAGGGGGTCAAAGGGATCCATGGAATCCATGGGATTGGTGGGATCCATGGGATGGGGTCAATGGGATCAGTGGGATGGGGTCAATGGGATCCATGGGATGGGGTCAGTGGGATCATTGGGATCATTGGGATCATTGGGATGCAGTCAGTGGGGTCAATGGGATCCATGGGATTGGGTCAGTGGGATCATTGGGATCATTGGGATCCATGGGATGGGGTCAGTGGGGTCAATGGGATCAATGGGATTGGGTCATTGGGATCATTGGGATCAATGGGATGGGGTCAATGGGATCCATGGGATTGGGTCAGTGGGATCATTGGGATCAATGGGATGGGATCAATGGGAACATCCCCGTCCGGCACCACGAGGACAGCCTGCTGCGCCAGGTCCGGGTTTGGGATGGGATCAATGGGGTCAGTGAGATCAATGCGATAGGATCAACGGGATCACCGGGATGGGTTGGGAATAGGATCGGTAGGATCAGTGGGACGGGATCAACGGGAATGATGGAATGGGACGAACGGGATCGGGATTGGGATGAGCACTCGACATCCCCAACCCCGTCCATTCCGTAATCCCAAACCTCTCTCCCTGCCCCGCCCCGGCGATGAAGCCGTTTTCGGGGTCGAGCACCGATTTGGGGGTCGGGCACTGAAGGGTTTCTCCTCCACCCCCAGCTGTCCCAGAAGGTGCCCCACAAACTGACCAACCCCAAATTCAACGACCCCCACGTCAAGACCAACCTGCTGCTCCAGGCCCACCTGTCCCGGATGCAGCTGAGCGCCGAGCTGCAGTCGGACACCGAGGAGATCCTCAGCAAGGTGGGACCCCCGATCCCAAAACGCCGCTCGGGGCACGGGGGCTGCAGCACAGGTTCTTGGGATGAGGAGCTGGAGGGATCCCGCAGCCGTCGCGGCAGAACGGGCTGGGTTTGGGGTGGGGTGGGATTTATGGCCGAGGAAAGCGGGATAATGAGGTTCTCCAGGGGTTGCTCCATCCCATGGGGTCACTACTCCAGGAATTCCATCCTGGGTCCATCCCTTGGGGTGAGTTCTTCAGGAATTCCATCCCCTGGGGTCAGTTCTCCAGGAATTCCATCCCCTGGGGTCAGTTCTTCAGGAATTCCATCCCCTGGGGTCAGTTCTTCAGGAATTCCATCCCCTGGGGTCAGTTCTCCAGGAATTCCATCCTGGGTCCATCCCATGGGGTCAATTCTCCAGGAATTCCATACCTTGGGGTCAGTTCTTCAGGAATTCCATCCCCTGGGGTCAGTTCTTCAGGAATTCCATCCCCTGGGGTCAGTTCTCCAGGAATTCCATCCTGGGTCCATCCCATGGGGTCAATTATCCAGGAATTCCATACCTTGGGGTCAGTTCTTCAGGAATTCCATCCCCTGGGGTCAGTTCTCCAGGAATTCCATCCCCTGGGGTCAGTTCTTCAGGAATTCCATCCTGGGTCCATCCCATGGGGTCAATTATCCAGGAATTCCATACCTTGGGGTCAGTTCTTCAGGAATTCCATCCCCTGGGGTCAGTTCTCCAGGAATTCCATCCTGGGTCCATCCCATGGGGTCAATTATCCAGGAATTCCATCCCCTGGGGTCAATTCTTCAGGAATTCCATCCCCTGGGGTCAGTTCTTCAGGAATTCCATCCCTTGGGGTCAATTCTGCAGGAATTCCATCCCCTGGGGTCAATTCTGCAGAAATTCCAGCCTGGCTCCATCCCTTGGGGTCAGTTCTCCAGGGATTGCCCCATGTGGTCACTGTTCCATGGGGCCAGTTCTGCAGGAACTGCTCCAGGCTGGGTCCATCCCATGAAGTTCCCATCCCTGGCTGTCACTGACCATCATTGACCACCACTGACCACCCCTGACCACCACTGACCATCCCTGATCATCCCTGACCACCACTGACCATCCCTGACCATCCCTGACCACCACTGGCCACCACTGGCCACCGCTGACCACCACTGGCCATCCCTGACCATCCCTGACCATCCCTGACCACCCCTGACCACCCCTGACCACCACTAACCATCAGTGACCATCCCTGGCCACCACTGGCCACCACTGACCATCCCTGACCATCCCTGACCACCACTGACCATCCCTGACCATCCCTGACCACCACTGACCATCCCTGACCATCCCTGACCATCCCTGACCACCCCTGACCACCCCTGACCACCACTAACCATCAGTGACCATCCCTGGCCACCACTGGCCACCGCTGACCGCTCCTGTCCGTGTGTCCAGGCCATCCGGCTGATCCAGGCCTGCGTGGACGTGCTGTCCAGCAACGGCTGGCTGTGTCCATGTCCATGTCCTTGTCACTGACCACCACTGGCCATCCCTGACCACCCCTGACCATCCCTGACCATCCCTGACCACCCCTGACCACCACTGACCATCAGTGACCACCCCTGACCATCCCTGACCACCACTGACCATCCCTGACCACCCCTGACCATCCTTGTCTGTGTCATTGACCATCCCTGACCACCCCTGACCACCACTGACCATCCCTGACCATCCCTGACCACCACTGACCATCAGTGACCATCCCTGACCACCCCTGACCACCACTGGCCACCACTGACCATCCCTGACCACCACTGACCACCCCTGGCCACCACTGGCCACCGCTGACCGCTCCTGTCCGTGTGTCCAGGCCATCCGGCTGATCCAGGCCTGCGTGGACGTGCTGTCCAGCAACGGCTGGCTGTGTCCATGTCCATGTCCATGTCCTTGTCACTGACCACCACTGACCATCCCTGGCCATCCCTGACCACCCCTGACCATCCCTGACCACCACTAACCATCCCTGACCATCTCTGACCATCCCTGACCACCACTGACCATCCCTGACCACCACTGACCACCACTGGCCATCCCTGACCATCCCTGACCATCCCTGACCATCACTGACCACCACTGACCATCACTAACCATCAGTGACCATCCCTGGCCACCACTGGCCACCGCTGACCGCTCCTGTCCGTGTGTCCAGGCCATCCGGCTGATCCAGGCCTGCGTGGACGTGCTGTCCAGCAACGGCTGGCTGTGTCCATGTCCATGTCCTTGTCACTGACCACCACTGACCACCCCTGGCCATCCCTGACCACCCCTGACCATCACTGACCACCACTGACCACCCCTGACCACCACTGACCATCCTTGTCTGTGTCACTGACCATCCCTGACCATCCCTGACCATCCCTGACCACCCCTGACCACCACTGACCATCCCTGACCACCCCTGACCACCACTGACCATCCCTGACCATCCCTGACCACCACTGACCACCCCTGGCCACCACTGGCCACCGCTGACCGCTCCTGTCCGTGTGTCCAGGCCATCCGGCTGATCCAGGCCTGCGTGGACGTGCTGTCCAGCAACGGCTGGCTCAGCCCGGCGCTGGCCGCCATGGAGCTGGCCCAGATGGTCACTCAGGCCATGTGGTCCAAGGACTCGTACCTGAAGCAGCTGCCCCACTTCACCTCGGAGCACATCAAACGCTGCACGGACAAGGTACGGCCCGGGGACACCCAGGGGACACCCTGGGGACACCTTGGGGACACCCAGGGGACATTGGGGACACCTTGGGGACACCCAGGGGACATTGGGGACACCTTGGGGACACCCAGGGGACATTGGGGACACCTTGGGGACACCCAGGAGACATTGGGGACACCTTGGGGACACCCAGGAGACACTTTGGGGACACCCAGGGGACACCTTGGGGACACCTTGAGGACACCCAGGGGACTTTGGGGACACCTTGGGACCCATGGGATAGTTTAAGGACACCTTGGGGACACCTTGGGGACACCTTGAGGACACCAAGGGAACACCTTGGGGACACCCAGGGAACGCTTTGGGGACACCTTGGACCCACAGGACACCTTGGGGACACCCAAGGGAACACCCTGGGGACACCTTGGGGACACCCAGGAGACACCCAGGGAACATTGGGGACACCTTGGGGACACCCAGGGGACTTTGGGGACACCAAGGGAACACCTTGGGGACACCTTGAGGACACCCAGGGGACTTTGGGAACACCTTGGGGACACCAAGGGGACACCTTGGGGACACCCTGGGGACACCCAGGGGACACCCAGGGGACACCTTGGGCCGATGGTGGCAATTGCAGGGCGTGGAGAGCGTGTTTGACATCATGGAGATGGAGGACGAGGAGCGCACGGCGCTGCTGCAGCTGCCCGAGGCGCAGATCGCCGACGTGGCGCGCTTCTGCAACCGCTACCCCAACATCGAGCTGTCCTACGAGGTGGGGGACCGGGACAACATCCGCAGGTGAGACCGGGGTCAGCGGGGTCATCGGGGTTGGGATCGGGGTCATTGGGATGGGATTGGGGTCTTCAGGGTTGGGATCGGGGTCATTGGGATCATGGAGATGGTTCTTCAACCGCTACCCCAACATAGAGCTGTCCTACGAGGTGGGGGACAGGGACAACATCCGCAGGTGAGACCGGGGTCATCAGGGTCATCGGGATTGGGATTGGGATTGGGGTCATCGGGGTTGGGATTGGGGTCTTCGGGGTTGGGATCGGGGTCATTGGGATCATGGAGATGGTTCTTCAACCGTTACCCCAACATGGAGCTGTCCTACAAGGTGGGGGACAGGGACAACATCCGCAGGTGAGACCGGGGTCATCGGGGTTGGGATCGGGGTCATTGGGATCGTTGAGTTCATTGGGATCATGGAGACGGTTCTTCAACCGCTACCCCAACATGGAGCTGTCCTACGGGGTGGGGGACCGGGACAACATCTGCAGGTGAGACCGGGGTCATCGGGGTCATCGGGGTCATCGGGGTTGGGATTGGGGTCATCGGGGTTGGGATTGGGGTCTTCGGGGTTGGGATCGGGGTCATTGGGATCATGGAGATGGTTCTTCAACCGCTACCCCAACATGGAGCTGTCCTACGGGGTGGGGGACAGGGACAACATCCGCAGGTGAGACCGGGGTCATCGGGGTTGGGATTGGGGTCATCGGGGTTGGGATTGGGGTCGTTGGAGTTATTGGGATCGTTGAGTTCATTGGGATCATTGGGATGGGATCAGGATGGGGTTTGGGATGGGTTTGGGGTTTGGGATGGGATCAGGATGGGGTTTGGGATGGGTTTGGGGTTTGGGATGGGATCAGGATGGGGTTTGGGGTTTGGGATGGGATCAGGATGGGGTTTGGGGTTTGGGATTTGGGGTTTGGGGTCGCTGACCCCGTCCCTGTCCCCAGCGGTGGCCCCGTGGTGGAGCTGGGATGGGATCAGGATGGGGTTTGGGATGGGTTTGGGGTTTGGGATGGGATCAGGATGGGGTTTGGGATGGGTTTGGGGTTTGGGATGGGATCAGGATGGGGTTTGGGGTTTGGGGTGGGATCAGGATGGGGTTTGGGGTTTGGGATTTGGGGTCGCTGACCCCGTCCCTGTCCCCAGCGGTGGCCCCGTGGTGGTGCTGGGATGGGATCAGGGTGGGGTTTGGGATGGGTTTGGGGTTTGGGGTGGGATCAGGGTGGGGTTTGGGGTTTGGGATTTGGGGTTTGGGGTCGCTGACCCCGTCCCTGTCCCCAGCGGTGGCCCCGTGGTGGTGCTGGTGCAGCTGGAGCGTGAGGAGGAGGTCACCGGGCCGGTCATCGCCCCCCTGTTCCCACAGGTACGGCGGCACCGGGATCCCGTCCATCCCCATCCCCTCCGTCCCACCGCTCCCCCACGTCCCCCAGTGTCCCCGGTGTCCCCGGTGTCCCCTGATGTCCCCAATGTCCCCGGTGTCCCTGATGTCCCCGATGTCCCCGCAGAAGCGCGAGGAGGGCTGGTGGGTGGTGCTGGGGTGGCATTGAGGTGACAGTGTCCCCGATGTCCCCGCTGTCCCCGCAGAAGCGCGAGGAGGGCTGGTGGGTGGTGGTGGGGTGGCACTGGGGTGGCAGTGTCCCCGATGTCCCTGATGTCCCCGATGTCCCCGCAGAAGCGCAAGGAGGGCTGGAGGGTGGTGGTGAGGATGGTGGTGGGGTGGCACTGAGGTGGCAGTGTCCCTGATGTCCCCGATGTCCCCGATGTCCCCGCAGAAGCACGAGGAGGGCTGGTGGGTGGTGCTGGGGTGGCACTGGGGTGGCAGTGTCCCTGATGTCCCCTGATGTCCCCGATGTCCCCGCAGAAGCGTGAGGAGGGCTGGTGGGTGGTGATGGGGTGGCACTGGGGTGGCAGTGTCCCTGATGTCCCCTGATGTCCCTGATGTCCCCGATGTCCCCGATGTCCCCGCAGAAGCGCGAGGAGGGCTGGTGGGTGGTGATGGGGTGGCACTGGGGTGGCAGTGTCCCTGATGTCCCCTGATGTCCCTGATGTCCCCGATGTCCCCGATGTCCCCGCAGAAGCGCGAGGAGGGCTGGTGGGTGGTGCTGGGGATGGTGGTGGGGTGGCAGTGTCCCTGATGTCCCTGATGTCCCCTGATGTCCCCGCTGTCCCCGCAGAAGCGCGAGGAGGGCTGGTGGGTGGTGATGGTGATGGTGGTGGGGTGGCACTGAGGTGGCAGTGTCCCTGATGTCCCCTGATGTCCCTGATGTCCCCGATGTCCCTGATGTCCCCGATGTCCCCGCAGAAGCGCGAGGAGGGCTGGTGGGTGGTGGTGAGGATGGTGGTGGGGTGGCAGTGTCCCCTGATGTCCCCGATGTCCCCGATGTCCCCACAGAAGCGCGAGGAAGGCTGGTGGGTGGTGATCGGGGACTCCAAGTCCAACAGCCTCATCTCCATCAAACGCCTGACGCTGCAGCAGAAGGCCAAGGTGACACCGGGGTGACACCGGGGTGGCACCGGGGTGG
This sequence comes from Anomalospiza imberbis, assembly GCF_031753505.1. Lineage (NCBI taxonomy): Eukaryota > Metazoa > Chordata > Aves > Passeriformes > Viduidae > Anomalospiza > Anomalospiza imberbis. The sequence goes on from NC_089708.1 coordinate 4,186,617, forward strand.
CACCGGGGTGGCACCGGGGACGCTGTGGGGACACTGGAGGGTGACACGGGATGGGTGGCACCGTGGGGGGTGGCACAGGTGGTGACATGAAGGGGGGGTGGCACCGTGTGACCCTGAGGTGCCACAAGCTGGGTGACCACAGAGTGACCCTGGGTGACCCGCGGTGGTGTCCCCGTCCCCGGGTGAAGCTGGACTGGGTGACACCAAGGTGCCATGGGCTGGGTGACACTGGGTGACACTGGGTGACCTCAGGTGACCCTGGGTGACACTGAGGTGCCATGGGCTGGGTGACACTGGGTGACCCCAGAGTGACCCTGGGTGACCTCAGGTGACCCTGGGTGACCCCAGGTGTCCCCGTCCCCAGGTGAAGCTGGACTGGGTGACACCGAGGTGCCATGGGCTGGGTGACACTGGGTGACCCCAGAGTGACCCCGGGTGACCCCAGAGTGACCTCGGATGACCCGGGGTGTCCCCGTCCCCAAGTGAAGTTGGACTGGGTGACACCGAGGTGCCATTGGGTGACCCTGAGGTGCCACGGGCTGTGTGACCTTGGGTGACCTCAGAGTGACCCTGGGTGACCCCGGGTGACCCCAGAGTGACCCCGGGTGACCCCAGAGTGACCTCAGCTGACCCCAGAGTGACCCCGGGTGACCCGCGGTGGTGTCCCCGTCCCCAGGTGAAGCTGGACTGGGTGACACCGAGGTGCCATTGGGTGACACCGAGGTGCCGTTGGGTCACACCATGGTGCCATGGCTGGGTGACCTCAGGTGACCCTGGGTGACCCCGGGTGACCTCGGTTGACCCCAGAGTGACCCCGGGTGACCACGGTGGTGTCCCCATCCCCAGGTGAAGCTGGACTGGGTGACACCAGGTGCCATTGGGTGACCCTGAGATGCCACGGGCTGGGTGACCCTGGGTGACCTGAGGTGACCCCGGGTGACCCCAGAGTGACCCCGGGTGACCCCAGAGTGACCCCGGGTGACCCGCGATGGTGTCCCCGTCCCCAGGTGAAGCTGGACTGGGTGACACCAGGTGCCATTGGGTCACACCAAGGTGCCACGGCCTGGGTGACCCTGGGTGACCCTGGGTGACCCCAGAGTGACCTCAGGTGACCGCGGGTGTCCCCGTCCCCAAGTGAAGTTGGACTGGGTGGCACCGAGGTGCCATTGGGTGACCCTGAGATGCCACAGGCTGTGTGACCTTGGGTGACCTCAGAGTGACCCCGGGTGACCCCAGAGTGACCCCGGGTGACCGCGGTGGTGTCCCCGTCCCCAGGTGAAGCTGGACTTCGTGGCGCCGGCGGCGGGCGCGCAGCACTACACGCTGTTCTTCATGAGCGACGCCTACATGGGCTGCGACCAGGAGTACAAGTTCAGCGTGGACGTCAAGGAGGCCGAGAGCGACTCCGACTCCGACTGAGCCGGGGCTGTCCCTCGGAATTCCGCATGTCCCAGGAAAAACCCAAAATTCCCAAAGAAAACCCAAAGTTGTCCCTCGGAGTTGCAGAAATCCCGGTAGAAACCCCAAAAAAATCCCAGGAAAAACCCAAAATTAGCCTTCAGAATTCCAGGTATCTCAGTAAAAATCCCGGTAAAACCCCTCAGAATCCGAATAGCCCAGAGGAAATCCAAAATTATCCCTCAGAGTCCCAAGTATCCCAGTAAATTCCCACAGAATCCCAAAAATTCCGGTAAAAACCCACAAAATCCCGCAGAATCCCAAATATCCCAGAGAATCCCACAGAATCCCATCAAAATCCTACAGAATCCCAAAAACCCACCCAAGTACTGTAAAATAGCAGAAAATCCCATAAAATCCCTTGGAATCCCATCAGAATTCCATAAAATCCTACAAAATCCCCTAAAAATCCCGTAAGCCCCAGGTGCCCCTCCTGTTGGATTTTAGGGTTTGGACGTTTTGTACAGAGTTTTTTTAGGTTGGAATAAAGTTCGGGATGCGACTCGGCCTCGGTGCTTGATCCCAAATTCCCCGATCCCAAACTCCCCGATCCCAAATTCCCCTACCCCGAACCCCTGGATCCCAAATTCCCGGATTCCAAACTCCTGCGTCCTAAAATCCTGGATCCCAAATTCCTGGGCCCCAAATTCCTGGATCCCAAACTCCCGGATCCCAAATTCCTGGGCCCCAAACCCTTGGGATCCCAAATTCCCCGATCCCAAACCCCCCAGTCCCAAATTCCCCTACCCCGAACCCCTGGATCCCAAATTCCCGGATTCCAAACTCCTGCGTCCCAAAATCCTGAGTCCCAAATTCCTGAAACCCAAAATTCTCGGATCCCAAATTCCCCAGTCCCAGATTCCCCGATCCCAAATTCCTGGATCCCAAACTCCCGGATCCCAAATTCCCCGATCCCAAAATCCTGAAACCCAAATTCTTGGACCCCGAAATCCCCAGTCCCAAGTTCCTGGATCCCAAATCTCTGATCCGAAATTCCCCAATCCCAAATTCCTGATTGATCTCAAATTACTGATAGATCCCAAATCCCAATTGATCCCAAATCCCCGATCGATCCCAAATCCCGGTCGATCCCAAATCCTGATCGATCCCAAATTCCTGACTGATCCCAAATCCCTGATCGATCCCAAATCCCTGATCGATCCCAAATTTCCCAATCCCAAATCCCAATCCCAAATCCCCGATCAATCCCAAATCCCGGCTGATCCCAAATCCCCGATCGATCCCAAATCCCGGTTGATTCCAAATCCCGGCTGATCCCAAATCCTGATCAATCCCAAATCCCGATCGATCCCAAATTTCCCAATCCCAAATCCCGATCGATCCCAAATCCCGACTGATCCCAAATCCCCGATCGATCCCAAATTTCCCAATCCCAAATCCCGATCGATACCAAATCCCAATCGATCCCAAATCCCCGATCGATCTCAAATCCCAATCGATACCAAATTCCCCAATCCCAAATCCTGATCGATCCCAAATCCACGATCGATCCCAAATCCCAATTGATCCCAAATCCCCGATCGATCCCAAATTTCCCAATCCGAAATCCCAATCGATCCCAAATTTCCCAATCCCAAATCCCAGTTGATCCCAAATCCCCGATCGATCCCAAATTTCCCAATCCCAAATTCCCAATCGATCCCAAATCCCCGATCGATCCCAAATTCCCCAATCGATCCCAAATTTCCCAATCCCAAATCCCAATTGATCCCAAATCCCAATCGATCCCAAATCCCGGCTGATCCCAAATCCCCGATCGATCTCAAATCCCGATCGATCCCAAATTTCCCAATCCCAAATCCACGATCGATCCCAAATCCCCGATCGATCCCAAATTTCCCAATCCCAAATCCCCGATCGATCCCAAATTTCCCAATCCCAAATTCCGATCGATCCCAAATTCCCGATCGATCCCAAATTCCCCAATCCCAAATTCCCAATCGATCCCAAATCCACGATCGATCCCAAATTTCCCAATCCCAAATCCCAATTGATCCCAAATCCCAATTGATCCCAAATCCCGATTGATCCCAAATCCCGGTCGATCCCAAATCCACGATCGATCCCAAATCCCAATTGATCCCAAATCCCCGATCGATCCCAAATTTTCCAATCCAAAATCCCAATCGATCCCAAATTCCCCAATCCCAAATCCCGATCGATCCCAAATCCCGATCGATCCCAAGCTCTGTGGGGCCCTGTGGGATCCGTGCGTTTATTGGCTGTGGGACCCCAACCCCGTCCCCGTCCCGGTGATCCCGACCCCACAAACCCAACCGGGCACGGGCACCGGGGGGGCCTGGGGAGCTTGGGAAGGTTCTGGAGAACTTCAGGGGTCCTGGAGGACACCTGGGGGGTCCTGGAGAACTTGAGAAGGTTCTGGAGAGCATCTGGGAAGGTTCTGGAGAACCAGAGAAGCTTCTGGAGACCATGGGGGGAGGTTCTGGAGAACATTGTGATCCTGGAGGCCACAGGAGATTCCTGGAGGACAGAGGAACCTTCTGGAGACCGTGGGGGGAGGTTCTGGAGAACATTGGGTGACGCTGGAGGCCACAGGAGATTCCTGGAGGTCCTGGAGGACAGAGGAACCTTCTGGAGACCATGGGGGGAGGTTCTGGAGAACATTGGGTGATCCTGGAGGCCACAGGAGATTCCTGGAGGACAGAGGAACCTTCTGGAGACCGTGGGGGGAGGTTCTGGAGAACATTGGGTGACGCTGGAGGCCCCAGGAGGTTCCTGGAGGTCCTGGAGGACAGAGGAACCTTCTGGAGACCATGGGGGGAGGTTCTGGAGAACATTGGGTGATGCTGGAGGCCCCAGGAGATTCCTGGAGGTCCCCGAGGTGTCCTGGAGGCCCCAGGAGGTTCCTGGAGGTCCTGGAGGACAGAGGAACCTTCTGGAGACCATGGGGGGAGGTTCTGGAGAACATTGGGTGACGCTGGAGGCCCCAGGAGATTCCTGGAGGTCCCCGAGGTGTCCTGGAGGCCACAGGAGGTTCCTGGAGGTCCTGGAGGACAGAGGAACCTTCTGGACACCATAGGGGGAGGTTCTGGAGAACATTGGGTGACGCTGGAGGCCCCAGGAGGTTCCTGGAGGTCCCCAAGGTGTCCTGGAGGCCACAGGACGTTCTTGGAGGCCACAGGAGGTTCTGGAGCCCACAGAAAGTTCTGGAGAACATTGGATGATCCTGGAGGCCACAGGAGGTTCCTGGAGGCCACAGGAGGTTCCTGGAGGTCCTGGAGGACAGAGGAACCTTCTGGACACCATAGGGGGAGGTTCTGGAGAACATTGGGTGACGCTGGAGGCCACAGGAGGTTCCTGGAGGTCCTGGAGGACAGAGGAACCTTCTGGACACCATAGGGGGAGGTTCTGGAGAACATTGGGTGACGCTGGAGGCCACAGGAGGTTCCTGGAGGTCCTGGAGGACAGAGGAACCTTCTGGACACCATAGGGGGAGGTTCTGGAGAACATTGTGATCCTGGAGGCCACAGGAGATTCCTGGAGGACAGAGGAACCTTCTGGACACCATAGGGGGAGGTTCTGGAGAACATTGGGTGACGCTGGAGGCCCCAGGAGATTCCTGGAGGTCCCCGAGGTGTCCTGGAGGCCACAGGAGGTTCTTGGAGGCCACAGGAGGTTCTGGAGCCCACAGAAAGTTCTGGAGAACATTGGATGATCCTGGAGGCCACAGGAGGTTCCTGGAGGCCACAGGAGGTTCCTGGAGGTCCTGGAGGACAGAGAAACCTTCTGGACACCATGGGGGGAGGTTCTGGAGAACATTGGGTGACGCTGGAGGCCCCAGGAGATTCCTGGAGGTCTCCGAGGTGTCCTGGAGGCCACAGGAGGTTCCTGGAGGTCCTGGAGGACAGAGGAACCTTCTGGACACCATAGGGGGAGGTTCTGGAGAACATTGGGTGACGCTGGAGGCCCCAGGAGATTCCTGGAGGTCCCCGAGGTGTCCTGGAGGCCACAGGACGTTCTTGGAGGCCACAGGAGGTTCTGGAGCCCACAGAAAGTTCTGGAGAACATTGGATGATCCTGGAGGCCACAGGAGGTTCCTGGAGGTGCCCTCGTTGTCCCGTGTCCCTCAGAGGCCCTCGGGGCGCTGGTAGTGCCAGAAGGCGATGTCGCCGTCGTCGCCGCAGGACGCCAGCAGCCCCGGCTCCCGCGGGTGCCAGGCCACGCCGTTGGCGTCCTGCGCGTGCGCCCGCGGCACGTGGGCCGCCAGGCCGAAGGTCACCGGCGAGCCCGGGGACGCCGGGGCCACCTCCTCGAACACGCGCACGGCGTCGTCACCGCACGCCGTGGCCACCGCGCCCGTCAGGTGGCACCTGGGCAAGGACAGGGGACAGGTGGCACCTGGGCAAGGACAGGTGGCACTTGGGCAAGGACATGGGACAGGGGACAGGTGGCACCTGGGCAGGGACAAGGACAGGGGACAGGTGGCACCTGGGCAAGGACAGGTGGCACCTGGGCAAGGACAGGTGGCACCTGGGCAGGGACAGGGGACAGGGGACAGGTGGCACCTGGGCAGGGACAGGGGACAGGTGGCACCTGGGCAAGGACAGGGGACAGGTGGCACCTGGGCAAGGACAGGGGACAGGTGGCACCTGGGCAGGGACAGGGGACAGGTGGCACCTGGGAAGGGACAGGTGGCACCTGGGCAAGGACAAGGACAGGGGACAGGTGGCACCTGGGCAAGGACAGGGGACAGGGGACAGGTGGCACCTGGGCAAAGACAGGTGGCACCTGGGCAAGGACAAGGACAGGGGACAGGTGGCACCTGGGCAGGGACAGGGGACAGGGGACAGGTGGCACCTGGGCAAGGACACGTGTCACCTGGGCAGGGACAAGGACAGGGGACAGGTGGCACCTGGGCAAGGACAGGTGGCACCTGGGCAGGGACAAGGACAGGGGACAGGTGGCACCTGGGCAAGGACAGGGGACAGGTGGCACCTGGGCAGGGACAAGGACAGGGGACAGGTGGCACCTGGGAAGGGACAGGTGGCACCTGGGCAAGGACATGAGACAGGGGATAGGTGGCACCTGGGCAAGGACATGGGACAGGTGGCACCTGGGCAAGGACAGAGGACAGGTGGCACCTGTGGGGACAGGGAGGGGACAGGTGGCACCTGGGCAGGGACAGGGGACAAGGAGGGGCCAGGTGGCACCTGTGGGGCACAGGTGGCATCAGGGAGGGGACAGGGCCCCGGGGAGGTGTCCCAGGTGTCCCCAGGTGTCCCCAATGTCCCCAGGTGTCCTCGGTGTCCCCAATGTCCCAGGTGTCCTCGGTGTCCCCAGGTGTCCCCAGGTGTCCCCAATGTCCCCAATGTCCCCGGTGTCCCCAGGTGTCCCCAGGTGTCCCCAATGTCCCCTGGTGTCCCTGGTGTCCCCAATGTCCCCAGGTGTCCCCAATGTCCCCGGTGTCCCCAGGTGTCCTCGGTGTCCCCAATGTCCCCAGGTGTCCCTGGTGTCCCCAATGTCCCTGGTGTCCCCAGGTGTCCCCAATGTCCCCAGTGTCCCCAGGTGTCCTCGGTGTCCCCAATGTCCCCAGTGTCCCCAGGTGTCCTCGGTGTCCCCAATGTCCCCGGTGTCCCCAATGTCCCAGGTGTCCCCAATGTCCCTGGTGTCCCCAATGTCCCCGGTGTCCCCGGTGCTCACCAGGCCACGTCGTAGATGCTGCGCCCGTGGTACCCGGACAGGGTGCACACACACTGCCAGCTGTGCTCCGTGCCACCGCCTGGGGACATCGGGGACATTGGGGTGTCCACCCCCACAAGGTGCGGTTATTGCTGCAGGACACGAGTCCCTGTCCCCATGTCCCCGTGTCCCCAATGTCCCCATGTCCCCATGTCCCTGTCCCCATGTCCCAATGTCCCCATGTTCCAAATGTCTCCATGTCCCCAATGTCCCCATGTCCCTGTCCCCAATGTCCCAATGTCCCCATGTCCCTGTCTCCATGTCCCCAATGTCCCCATGTCCCCATGTCCCCAATGTCCCCATGTCCCTGTCCCCAATGTCCCCGTGTCCCTGTCCCCATGTCCCAATGTCCCCATGTCCCAAATGTCTCCATGTCCCCAATGTCCCCATGTCCCCAATGTCCCCATGTCCCAAATGTCTCCATGTCCCCAATGTCCCCATGTCCCCATGTCCCCAATGTCCCCATGTCCCCGTGTCCAATGTCCCCGTGTCCCAATGTCCCTATGTCCCAAATGTCCCCGTGTCCCAATGTCCCCATGTCCCAATGTCCCCATGTCCCAATGTCCCCATGTCCCTGTCCCCAATGTCCCCATGTCCCTGTCTCCATGTCCCCAATGTCCCCAATGTCCCCATGTCCCCAATGTCCCCATGTCCCAATGTCCCAAATGTCCCCATGTCCCAATGTCCCCATGTCCCTGTCCCAAATGTCCCCATGTCCCTGTCCCCAACGTCCCCATGTCCCCATGTCCTGTCCCCATGTCCCAATGTCCCCATGTCCCCATGTCCCCGTGTCCCCAATGTCCCCATGTCCCCATGTCCCCAATGTCCCCATGTCCCCATGTCCCTGTGTCCCCATGTCCCCAATGTCCCCATGTCCCAATGTCCCTGTCCCCATGTCCTGTCCCCATGTCCCAATGTCCCCATGTCCCCATGTCCTGTCCCCATGTCCCAATGTCCCCATGTCCCCATGTCCCTGTCCCCCTGTCCCCAATGTCCCTGTGTCCCAATGTCCTCATGTCCCAAATGTCCCCATGTCCCTGTGTCCCAATGTCCTCATGTCCCAAATGTCCCCATGTCCCTGTCCCCAATGTCCCCGTGTCCCTGTCCCCAATGTCCCCATGTCCCTGTCCCCAATGTCCCCATGTCCCCGTGTCCCTGTCCCCATGTCCCCAATGTCCCCATGTCCCCAATGTCCCCATGTCCCTGTCCCCAATGTCCCCAATGTCCCCATGTCCCCAATGTCCCCATGTCCCTGTCCCCATGTCCCAAATGTCCCCATGTCCCTGTCCCCATGTCCCCAATGTCCCCATGTCCCCATATCCCTGTCCCCAATGTCCCCATGTCCCTGTCCCCATGTCCCTATCCCCATGTCCCTGTGTCCCTGTCCCCATGTCCCCATGTCCCCATGTCCCAAATGTCCCCATGTCCCAAATGTCCCCATGTCCCTGTCCCCAATGTCCCCATGTCCCCATGTCCCTGTCCCCATGTCCCCAATGTCCCCATGTCCCTGTCCCTGTGTCCCCATATCCCCATGTCCCTGTCTCCAATGTCCCCATGTCCCCATGTCCCTGTCCCCATGTCCCTGTCCCCCTGTCCCCAATGTCCCCGTGTCCCAATGTCCTCATGTCCCAAATGTCCCCATGTCCCTGTCCCCAATGTCCCCGTGTCCCTGTCCCCAATGTCCCCATGTCCCAATGTCCCCGTGTCCCTGTCCCCATGTCCCCAATGTCCCCCTGTCCCCAATGTCCCCGTGTCCCTGTCCCCAATGTCCCCAGTGTCCCCATGTCCCCATGTCCCTGTCCCCGTGTCCCCATGTCCCTGTCCCCCTGTCCCCGTGTCCCCGTCCCTCACCGTGTCCCGGGGCGCGCTGCCACACGCGCAGGGTGCGGTCATCGCTGCAGGACACGAGGCGCTGGCCGGAGCGCTCCCAGGCCACCGCCCACACGGTGGACGTGTGTCCCTCCAGGGTGGCACAGCACACCCAGTCGTCCTCGTCCTCGCGGTACAGGCGCACCGTGTCGTCGTAGCTGGCACTGGCCAGCAGCTGGGGACACCGGCGGGGACACCGTTGGGGACACTGGGGACATTGAGGGGCTTGGGGACATTGAGGATATTGGGGACACCAGTGGGGACACTGGGGGGATTGGGATACTGGGGACAGCGGGGACACTGGGGACACTGGGATCACACCGTGTCGTCGTAGCTGGCACTGGCCAGCAGCTGGGGACACCGGCGGGGACACTGGGGACATTGAGGACATTGAGGGGCTTGGGGACATTGGGGACAGCGGGGGGATTGGGACACTGGGGACATCGGTGGGGACATTGGGGACATTGAGGGGCTTGGGGACACTGGGGACAGCGGGGGGATTGGGACATTGGGGACACTGGGATCACACCGTGTCATCGTAGCTGGCACTGGCCAGCAGCTGGGGACACCGACGGGGACACCGTTGGGGACATTGGGGACATTGAGGGGCTTGGGGACACTGGGGACACTGGGGACACTGGGATCACACCGTGTCGTTGTAGCCGGCACTGGCCAGCAGCTGGGGACACCGGCGGGGACACCGTTGGGGACATTGGGGACATTGAGGGGCTTGGGGACACTGGGGACAGCGGGGGGATTGGGACACTGGGGACACCGTTGGGGACATTGGGGACATTGAGGGGCTTGGGGACACTGGGGACAGCGGGGGGATTGGGACACTGGGGACACTGGGGACACTGGGATCACACCGTGTCATCGTAGCTGGCACTGGCCAGCAGCTGGGGACACCGACGGGGACATTGGGGACATTGAGGGGCTTGGGGACACTGGGGACAGTGGGGGTATTGGAACACTGGGGACACCGTTGGGGACATTGGGGACATTGAGGGGCTTGGGGACACTGGGGACAGTGGGGGGATTGGGACACTGGGGACACTGGGATCACACCATGTCGTCGTAGCTGGCACTGGCCAGCAGCTGGGGACACTGTTGGGGACATCCCTGGGGACATTGGGGACATTGAGGGGATTGGGGACATAGGGGACAGCGGGGGGATTGGGACACTGGGGACACCGGTGGGGACATTGGGGACATTGAGGGGCTTGGGGACATTGGGGACACCGGCGGGGACATTGGGGACACTGGGGACACCGGGATCACACCGTGTCGTTGTAGCCGGCACTGGCCAGCAGCTGGGGACACCGGCGGGGACACCGTTGGGGACATTGGGGACATTGAGGGGCTTGGGGACATTGGGGACAGCGGGGGGATTGGAACACTGGGGACACCGGTGAGGACATTGGGGACATTGAGGGGCTTGGGGACACTGGGGACAGCGGGGACATTGGGGACATTGGGGACACTGGGATCACACCGTGTCGTCGTAGCTGGCACTGGCCAGCAGCTGGGGACACCGGTGGGGACATTGGGGACATTGGGGACACTGGGGACACCAGGATCACACCGTGTCGTCACAGCCGGCACTGGCCAGCAGCTGGGGACACCAGCGGGGACATCCCTGGGGACATTGGGGACATTGAGGACACTGGGGACAGCGGGGGGATTGGGACACTGGGGACACTGGGGACACTGGGATCACACCGTGTCGTCATAGCCGGCACTGGCCAGCAGCTGGGGACACCGGTGGGGACATTGGGGACATTGAGGGGCTTGGGGACATTGGGGACATTGGGGACACCAGGATCACACCGTGTCGTCATAGCTGGCACTGGCCAGCAGCTGGGGACACCGGTGGGGACATCCCTGGGGACATTGGGGACATTGAGGGGATTGGGGACACTGGGGACATTGGGGACACTGGGGACACCGGGATCACACCGTGTCGTCGTAGCTGGCACTGGCCAGCAGCTGGGGACATCCCTGGGGACATCCCTGGGGACATCCCTGGGGACATCCCTGGGGACGCTGGGGACAGGAATGGGACCCTGGCAGGGTTTGGGCATCTCTGGGGGTCCCTGTGGGAGTTTGGGGTGTCCCCAGGGGTGTCCCCGTGTCCCCCCCGCTGTCCCCAGGTGTGTCCCAGGAGTCCCAGGGTGTCCCCAAGTCCCTCTGGGTGTCCTCATGTCCCGCAGTTGTCCCCAGGTGTGTCCCCATGTCCCCCCACGTGTGTCCCTGTGTCCCCCCAGCTGTCCCCTTGTCCCCCCATGTGTGTCCCCCCAGGTGTCCCCATGTCCCCCCAGGTGTCCCCATGTCCCCCCGGGTGTCCCCATGTCCCCCCAGCTGTCCCCAGGTGTGTCCCCTTGTCCCCCCAGGGTGTCCCCTTGTCCCACCAGGTGTGTCCCTGTGTCCCCCAGCTGTCCCCCATGTCCCCCCAGGGTGTCCCCGTGTCCCCCCAGCTGTCCCCATGTCCCCTCGGGTGTCCCCGTGTCCCCCCAGCTGTCCCCAGGTGTGACCCAGGTGTGTCCCCATGTCCCCTGGGTGTGTCCCTGTGTCCCCCAGCTGTCCCCGGATGTCCCCAGGTGTCCCCATGTGTGTCCCCAGCTGTCCCCAGGTGTGTCCCCATGTCCCCTGGGTGTGTCCCTGTGTCCCCCAGCTGTCCCCATGTCCCCTGGGTGTGTCTCTGTGTCCCCAGGTGTCCCCATGTCCCCTGAGTGTGTCCCCGTGTCCCCACAGCTGTCCCCATGTGTGTCCCCATGTCCCCTGGGTGTGTCTCTGTGTCCCCCCAGGTGTCCCCAGGTGTCCCCATGTCCCCTGGGTGTGTCCCTGTGTCCCCCAGCTGTCCCTGGGTGTCCCCATGTGTGTCCCCATGTGTGTCCCCATGTGTGTCCCCATGTCCCCCCTGGGTGTGTCCCTGTGTCCCCCAGCTGTCCCCATGTCCCCTGGGTGTGTTACTGTGCCCCCAGGTGTCCCCAGGTGTCCCACCAGGTGTGTCTCTGTGTCCCCTCAGGTGTCCCCAGGTGTCCCCATGTGTGTCCCCATGTCCCCTGGGTGTGTCCCTGTGTCCCCCCAGCTGTCCCCAGGTGTGTCCCCTTGTCCCCCCAGGTGTGTCCCTGTGTCCCACCGGGTGTCCCCATGTCCCCCCAGCTGTCTCCAGGTGTGACCCAGGTGTGTCCCCTTGTCCCCCCAGGTGTATCCCCATTTCCCCCCAGGTGTCCCCATGTCCCACCAGGTGTGTCCCCTTGTCCCCCCAGGTGTCCCCCAGGTGTGTCCCCATGGTCCCCTGGGTGTGTCCCTTTGTCCCCCAGCTATCCCCAGGTGTCTCCATGTCCCCTGGGTGTGTCTCTGTGTCCCCCCAGGTGTCCCCAGGTGTGTCCCCATGTCCCCCCTGGGTGTGTCCCCTGTGTCCCCCAGCTGTCCCCGGGTCTCCCCAGGTGTCCCCATGTGTGTCCCCATGTCCCCCCTGGGTGTGTCTCTGTGTCCCCAGGTGTGTCCCCATGTCCCCTGGGTGTGTCCCCAGGTGTCCCCCCCAGGTGTCCCCAGGTGTCCCCATGTGTGTCCCCATGTCCCCTGGGTGTGTCCCCTGTGTCCCCCCAGCTGTCCCCATGTCCCCTGGGTGTGTCCCTGTGTCCCCCCAGCTGTCCCCAGGTGTGTCCCCTTGTCCCCTCAGGTGTCCCCGTGTCCCCCCAGCTGTCCCCAGGTGTGACCCAGGTGTGTCCCCTTGTCCCCCCAGGTGTGTTCCCGTGTCCCCCCAGCTGTCCCCAGGTGTGTCCCCATGTCCCCCCCAGGTGTCCCTGTGTCCCCCCCAGGTGTCCCCATGTGTGTCCCCATGTCCCCCCTGGGTGTGTCCCCGTGTCCCCCCAGCTGTCCCCAGGTGTCCCCATGTCCCCTGGGGTGTGTCCCTGTGTCCCCCCGGGTATCCCCAGGTGTCCCCAGGTGTCCCCAGGTGTGTCCCCCATGTCCCCTGGGTGTGTCCCCAGGTGTCCCCATGTGTGTCCCCATGTCCCACCAGGTGTGTCCCCGTGTCCCCCCGGGTGTCCCCAGGTGTGTCCCCATGTCCCCTGGGTGTGTCCCCAGCTGTCCCCTCAGGTTGTCCCCCAGCTGTCCCCCCGGGTTGTCCCCAGGTGTCCCCATGTCCCCTGGGTGTGTCCCTGTGTCCCCCCGGGTGTCCCCAGGTGTCCCCAGGTGTCCCCAGGTGTCCCCAGGTGTCCCCTCAGGTGTCCCCAGGTGTCCCCATGTCCCCCTGGGTGTGTCCCCAGGTGTCCCCAGGTGTCCCCCCGGGTGTCCCCAGGTGTCCCCACCTCCTGGCTGGGGTGCCACACCACGTGTTTGACGTCCTGGCTGTGGGCGCTCAGCACGCTGACACACTCGAACTCCTGCTCCTCCTCGTCCACTGCGGGGACAGCGGGCAGCGGTCAGTGGGGTCACTGTGGTCACTGTGGTCACTGTGGTCAGTGTGGCCACTGTGGTCAGTGTGGCCACTGTGGGGTCAGTGTGGTCAGTGTGTGGGCAGTGAGGTCAGTGAGGTCAGTGAGGTCAGTGTGGTCAGTGTGGTCACTGTGGTCAGTGTGGTCACTGTGAGGTCAGTGTGGTCAGTGTGGTCAGTGTGTGGTCAGTGAGGTCAGTGGTCAGTTGCTGTCCTGGCTGTGGGGCGCTCAGCACGCTGACACACTCGAACTCCTGCTCCTCCTCGTCCACTGCGGGGACAGCGGGCAGCGGTCAGTGCGGTCACTGTGGTCACTGTGTGGTCAGTGTGGTCAGTGTGTGGTCACAGTGGTCAGTGTGGTCACTGTGGTCACTGTGGTCAGTGTGGTCAGTGTGGTCACTGTGGTCAGTGTGGTCAGTGGTCAGTGGTCACTGTGGTCACTGTGGTCACTGTGGTCAGTGTGGTCACTGTGGGGTCAGTGAGGTCAGGTGAGGTTAGTGTGGTCACAGCGGTCACTGTGGTCAGTGTGGTCAGTGTGGCCACTGTGGTCAGTGAGGTCAGTGTGGTCACTGTGTGGTCACTGTGGTCAGTGTGGTCAGTGTGGTCACCGTGGTCAGTGGTCACTGTGGTCAGTGTGGTCACTGTGGTCACTGTGGGGTCACTGTGGTCACTGTGTGGTCAGTGTGGTCAGTGTGGTCAGTGGTCACTGTGTGGTCAGCGTGGTCAGTGTGGTCACTGTGGTCACTGTGGTCACTGTGGTCACTGTGGTCACTGTGGTCAGTGTGGTCACTGTGTGGTCACTGTGGTCAGTGTGGTCACTGTGGTCAGTGTGGTCACTGTGTGGTCACTGTGGTCAGTGTGGTCAGTGTGGTCAGTGGTCAGTGCTGTCCTGGCTGTGGGCGCTCAGCACGCTGACACACTCGAACTCCTGCTCCTCCTCGTCCACTGCGGGGACAGCGGGCAGCGGTCAGTGGGGTCAGTGTGGCCACTGTGGGGTCACTGTGGTCACTGTGGTCAGTGTGGTCACTGTGGTCAGTGTGGTCACTGTGGTCAGTGTGGTCAGTGGTCAGTGTGGTCAGTGTGGTCACTGTGGTCACTGTGTGGTCAGTGTGGTCAGTGTGTGGTCACTGTGGTCACTGTGGTCAGTGTGGTCAGTGTGGTCAGTGTGGTCAGTGTGGTCACTGTGGTCAGTGTGGTCAGTGTGGTCAGTGTGGTCACTGTGGTCAGTGTGGTCAGTGTGGTCACTGTGGTCAGTGAGGTCAGTGTGGTCAGTGCGGTCACTGTGGTCAGTGTGTGGTCACTGTGGTCAGTGTGGTCAGTGTGGTCAGTGTGGTCACTGTGGTCACTGTGGTCAGTGTGGTCAGTGTGGTCACCGTGGTCAGTGTGGTCAGGGTGGTCACTGTGGTCACTGTGGTCAGTGTGGTCAGTGTGGTCACTGTGGTCACTGTGGTCAGTGTGTGGTCACTGTGGTCACTGTGGTCAGTGTGGTCAGGGTGGTCACTGTGTGGTCACTGTGGTCAGTGTGGTCAGGGTGGTCACTGTGGTCACTGTGGTCACTGTGGTCAGTGTGTGGTCACTGTGGTCACTGTGGTCAGTGTGGTCAGGGTGGTCACTGTGTGGTCACTGTGGTCAGTGTGGTCAGTGTGGTCAGTGTGGTCACTGTGGTCACTGTGGTCAGTGTGTGGTCACTGTGGTCACTGTGGTCAGTGTGGTCAGGGTGGTCACTGTGTGGTCACTGTGGTCAGTGTGGTCAGTGTGGTCACTGTGGTCACTGTGGTCAGTGTGGTCACTGTGGTCAGTGTGGTCACTGTGGTCACTGTGGTCAGTGTGGTCACTGTGGTCACTGTGGTCACTGTGGTCAGTGTGGTCACTGTGGGGTCACTGTGGTCAGTGTGGTCAGGGTGGTCACTGTGGGGTCAGTGTGGTCAGTGTGTGGTCAGTGTGGTCAGTGTGGTCACTGTGGTCAGTGTGGTCACTGTGGTCACTGTGGTCAGTGTGGTCACTGTGGTCACTGTGGTCACTGTGGTCAGGGTGGTCACTGTGGGGTCAGTGTGGTCAGTGTGGTCAGTGTGTGGTCACTGTGTGGTCAGTGTGGTCAGTGTGTGGTCACTGTGGTCAGTGTGGTCAGTGTGGTCAGTGAGGTCAGTGAGGTCAGTGTGGTCAGTGCGGTCACTGTGGTCAGTGTGGTCAGTGTGGTCAGTGTGGTCAGTGTGGTCAGTGTGGTCACTGTGGTCAGTGTGGTCAGTGTGGTCAGTGTGGTCAGTGTGGTCAGTGTGGTCACTGTGGTCCGTGTGGTCAGTGTGGTCAGTGAGGTCAGTGAGGTCAGTGTGGTCAGTGTGGTCACTGTGGTCAGTGTGGTCAGTGTGGTCAGTGTGGTCAGTGTGGTCAGTGTGGTCACTGTGGTCAGTGTGGTCAGTGTGGTCAGTGTGGTCAGTGTGGGGTCAGTGTGGTCACTGTGTGGTCACTGTGGTCAGTGGTCAGTGTGTGGTCAGTGGTCAGTGTGGTCAGTGGTCAGTGGTCACTGTGGTCAGTGTGGTCACTGTGGTCAGTGGTCAGTGGTCACTGTGGTCACTGTGGTCACTGTGGTCAGTGGTCAGTGGTCACTGTGGTCAGTGTGGTCACTGTGGTCAGTGTGGTCAGTGGTCACAGTGGTCAGTGTGGTCACTGTGGTCAGTGGTCAGTGGTCAGTGTGGTCAGTGTGGTCAGTGGTCACTGTGGTCAGTGGTCACTGTGGTCACTGTGGTCAGTGGTCAGTGGTCACAGTGGTCACAGTGGTCAGTGGTCAGTGGTCACAGTGGTCAGTGGTCACAGTGGTCAGTGGTCACTGTGGTCAGTGGTCAGTGGTCACTGTGGTCACTGTGGTCAGTGGTCAGTGGTCACAGTGGTCACAGTGGTCAGTGGTCAGTGGTCACTGCGGTCAGTGGTCAGTGGTCAGTGGTCACAGTGGTCAGTGGTCACAGTGGTCAGTGGTCAGTGGTCAGTGGTCACTCACCCTCCCAGACCCAGACGCTCTTGTCGCGGCTGCAGGTGGCCAGCAGTGACCCCGAGGGTGCCCAGGGGGTCAGTGGTCACTGTGGTCAGTGGTCAGTGGTCACAGTGGTCACTGTGGTCACAATGGTCACAGTGGTCACTGTGGTCACAGTGGTCAGTGGTCACTGTGGTCAGTGTGGTCAGTGTGGTCACTGTGGTCACTGTGGTCAGTGTGGTCACTGTGGTCACTGTGGTCACTGTGGTCACTGTGGTCAGTGTGGTCAGTGGTCACTGTGGTCAGTGGTCCACTGTGGTCAGTGTGGTCAGTGTGGTCAGTGTGGTCACTGTGGTCAGTGTGGTCAGTGGTCACTGTGGTCAGTGTGGTCACTGTGGTCAGTGTGGTCACTGTGTGGTCACTGTGGTCAGTGGTCACTGTGGTCAGTGGTCAGTGGTCACTCACCCTCCCAGACCCAGACGCTCTTTGTCGCGGCTGCAGGTGGCCAGCAGTGACCCCGAGGGTGCCCAGGGGGTCAGTGGTCACTGTGGTCAGTGGTCAGTGGTCACAGTGGTCAGTGCTCAGTGGTCACTGGTCACTGTGGTCAGTGGTCAGTGGTCACTGTGGTCACAGTGGTCAGTGGTCAGTGGTCAGTGGTCACTGTGGTCAGTGGTCAGTGGTCACAGTGGTCAGTGGTCAGTGGTCAGTGGTCACTCACCCTCCCAGACCCAGACGCTCTTGTCGCGGCTGCAGGTGGCCAGCAGTGACCCTGAGGGTGCCCAGGCCACCGACTTCACCTCGTTCTCGTGCCCCCTCCAGCGTGGCCACCACCTGCGGGGACCGGGCACGCTGGCACGGGGGCACGGGGGGATTTGGGGGAATTGGGGGGGTTTTGGGGGTCCAGGTGGGTTTTTGGGGGGGTCTGGGGGGATTTGGGGGAATTGGGGGGGTTTTGGGGGTCCAGGTGGGGTTTTTGGGGGGGGTCTGGGGGGGATTTGGGGGGAATTGGGGGGGTTTTGGGGGTCCAGGTGGGTTTTTGGGGGGGGGTCTGGGGGGGATTTGGGGGAATTGGGGGGGGTTTTGGGGGTCCAGGTGGGTTTTTGGGGGGGGGTCTGGGGGGGATTTGGGGGGAATTGGGGGGGTTTTGGGGGTCCAGGTGGGTTTTTGGGGGGGGTCTGGGGGGGATTTGGGGGAATTGGGGGGGTTTTGGGGGTCCAGGTGGATTTTTGGGGGGGGGTCTGGGGGGGATTTGGGGGGTCCAGGGGGATTTTTGGGGGGGGTCTGGGGGGATTTGGGGGGGATTTTGGGGGTCAGGGTGGATTTTTGGGGAGTTTGGGGGGGCGTTTGGGGGGGTCCTTTGGGGGGTCTGGGGGGCGATTTGGGGGGGGGGTTTGGGGGGGTCCAGGTGGATTTTTGGGGAGTTTGGGAGGGTCTGGGTGGGATTTGGGGGGGATTTGGGGGGTCAGGGTGGATTTTTGGGGGGTTTGGGGGGGCGTTTGGGGGGGTCTTTGGGGGGGTCTGGGGGGCGATTTGGGGGGGGGTTTGGGGGGGGGGTCCGGGTTGATTTTTGGGCAGTTTGGGGGGGTCTGGGGGGGGATTTGGGGGGTTCGGGGGGTCCAGGTGGATTTTTGGGGGGTTTGGGGGGGGATTTGGGGGAATTTGGGGGGGGTCCAGGTGGATTTTTTGGGGAGTTTGGGGGGATATTTGGGGAATTTGGGGGGGGTCCAGATGGATTTTTGGGGCGTTTGGGGGGGTCTGTGTGGGATTGGGGGGATTCTGGGGGAATTTGGGGGGTGTTTGGGGGGGGGTCCAGGTGGATTTTTGGGGAGTTTGGGGGGGTCTGGGGGGGAATTGGGGGGCTTTTGGGGGTCCAGATGGATTTTTGGGGGGGTCTGGGGGGGTCTGTGTGGGATTGGGGGGGTCTGGGGGGCGATTTGGGGGGAATTGGGGTAGTTTGGGGGGGGGGTCCGGGTTGATTTTTGGGGGGTTTGGGGGGTATTTGGGGGGGTCTGGGGGAGATTTGGGGAGAACTGGGGGGGTTTGGGGGGGGTCCAGGTGGGTTTTTGGGGGGTTTTTGGGGGGTTTGGGGGGGGGTCTGTGTGGGATTGGGGGGGGTTTGGGGGGGATTTGGGGAGAACTGGGGGGGTTTGGGGGGGGTCCAGGTGGGTTTTTGGTGGGGTTTGGGGGGGTCTGTGTGGGTTTGGGGGGGTCTGGGGGCGATTTGGGGGGAATTGGGGGTAGTTTGGGGGGGGGTCCGGGTTGATTTTTGGGGGGTTTGGGGCTGTTTGTGGGGGATTGGGGGGGTCTGGGGGGGATTTGGGGGGATTTGCGGGGTCCAGGTGGATTTTTGGGGAGTTTGTGGGGGTCTGGGGGGAATTGGGGGGGTTTTGGGGGTCCAGGTGGGTTTTTGGGGGGTTTGGGGGGCGTTTTGGGGGGGTCTGTGTGGGTTTAGGGGGGTCTGGGGGCGATTTGGGGGGATTTGGGGGGTCCAGGTGGATTTTTGGGGCGTTTGGGGGGGATTTGGTGGGGTCTGGGGGGGTTGGGGGAGATTTGGGGGGATGGGAAGGGGTTTGGGGGGGTCTGGGGGGGATTTGGGGGGTTTGGGGGGGTCCAGGTGGATTTTTGGGGGGTCTGGGGAGGATTTGGGGGGGTCCAGGTGGATTTTTGGGGGGTTTGTGTGGGACTGGGGGGATTTGGGGGGTCCAGGGTGGATTTTTGGAGGGTCTGGGTGGGATCTGAGGGGATGGGAAGGGGTTTGGGGGGGTCTGGGGGGGGTTTGGGGGGGTTTTGGGGGTCCAGGGTGGATTTTTGGGGGGTTTGGGGGGGTCTGGGGGGGCTTTGGGGGGTGTTTTGGGGGGTCCAGGTGGATTTTTGGGGGGTTTGGGAGGGTCTGTGTGGGATTGGGGGGGGTCTGGGGGGGATTTGCGGGGTCCAGGTGGATTTTTGGGGGGTCTGGGTGGGATTTGGGGGGGTTTTTGGGGGGATCTGGGGGGGTGGGAAGGGGATCTGAGGGGGCCTTGGGGGGATTTTGGGGGGATTTTGGGGGGGTGGGAAAGGGTCTGGGGGGGCACGGGTGACACAGGTGACACAGGTGACACTGGGGTGACACAAATGACACAGGTGACCCGGGGGACGCCGGGGGGACACACAGGTGACACGCAGGTGAACACGCAGGTGACACGCAAGTGACACAGATGACACCGGGGGGGACACACAGGTGACACGCAGGTGACATGTAGGTGGGACACAGAGGTGACACCAGGTGACACTGGGGTGACACAGATAACACACAGGTGACACACAGGTGACACAGGTGACACACAGATTACACAGGTGACACAGGTGACACAGATGACACAGGTGGGACACAGGTGACACTGGGGGATACAGGTGACACAGGTGACACACAGGTGACACCGGTGACACCAGGAGACACACAGGTGATGCAGGTGACCCAGGTGACACTGGGAGGACACACAGGTGACACTGGGGGTGACACAGGTGACACACAGGTGACACAGGTGACACTGGGGGCACACAGGTGACACAGGTGACACAGATGACACAGGTGACACAGGTGACACTGGGGGCACACAGGTGACACAGGTGACACAGGTGACACAGGTGACACAGGTGACACTGGGGGGCACACAGGTGACACAGGTGACACAGGTGACACAGGTGACACACAGGTGACACACAGGTGACACACAGGCGACACACAGGTGACACAGGTGACACTGGGGGCACACAGGTGACACAGGTGACACAGGGGACACCCAGGTGACACAGATGACACAGGTGACACAGGTGACACACAGATGACACAGGTGACACACAGGTGACACACAGGTGACACACAGGTGACACAGGTGACACAGGTGACACACAGGTGACACAGGTGACACAGGTGGCACACAGATGACACACAGATGACACACGTGACACAGGTGACACAGGTGACACACAGGTGACACAGGTGACACAGGTGACACTGATGACACAGGGGACACACAGATGACACACAGGTGACAGAGGTGACACAGAAGTGACACAGGTGACACAGGTGACACTGGGGGCACACAGGTGACACAGGTGACACAGGGGACACGCAGGTGACACCGGTGGCCCGGGGGACGCCGGGCTGGCCCGGCGGCAGCGTGGCACCTCGAAGCCGTGCTCGTGGCGCCTCCAGACGCACGTGGTGCCGTCGAAGCTGGCCGAGGCCAGGAAGTGCCCGCACGGCGACCACGCCACCCTGCGCACCGTGCGCTGGTGGCCATCGGCCAGCACCGCCCGGCACGCCCAGCCCGAGCCTGGGGACACAGGGGACAATGAGGGGACACTGAGGGGACACTGAGGGGACAGCAGGGGACACTGAGGAACACTGAGGGGACACTGAGGGGACATTGGGGACACCGAAGGGACAGGGCTGTCCCCGTGTCCATCCCTGCCCGGCACCGCCCGGCACGCCCAGCCCGAGCCTGGGGACACAGGGGACAATGAGGGGACATTGGGGGACACTGAGGGGACATTGGGGACACCGAGGGGACAGCAGGGACACTGGGGGGACAGTGAGGGGACAGAGCAGGGACAGGGCTGTCCCTGTGTCCGTCCCTGCCCAGCCCGAGCCTGGGGACACAGCGGGGACAATGAGAGGACACTGGGGACACCAAGGGGACACTGAGGGGACATTGGGGACACCAAGGGGACACTGAGGGGACATTGGGGACACCAGGGACACTGAGGGGACACTGAGGGGACACTTGAGGGGACACTGAGGGGACACTGGGACACTGAGGGGACACTGAGGGGACACTGGGGACATTGGGGGACACTGAGGGGACAGAGCAGGGACACTGAGGGGGACATTGGGGGACACTGAGGGGACAGGGCTGTCCCTGTGTCCAGCACCGCCCGGCACGCCCAGCCCGAGCCTGGGGACACAGCGGGGACAATGAGGGGACAGCAGGGGACACTGAGGGGACATTGGGGACACTGAGGGGACACTGAGGGGACACTGAGGGGACAGAGCAGGGACAGGGCTGTCCCCGTGTCCATCCCTGCCCAGCCCGAGCCTGGGGACACAGGGGACAATGAGGGGACATTGGGGACACAGGGGACAATGAGGGGACATTGGGGACACTGAGGGGACAGAGCAGGGACACTGAGGGGACATTGGGGACACTGAGGGGACATTGGGGACACTGAGGGGACAGAGCAGGGACAGGGCTGTCCCCGTGTCCCATCCCTGCCCAGCATAGCCCAGCCCGAGCCTGGGGACACTGAGGGGACATTGGGGACATTGGGACACCGAGGGGACACACCGGGATGTACTCAGGACAGCCCCACACGCGGCCCCTGGTCCCGTTCCCATTCCCGGTTTTCCCGTTCCCATTCCCATTCCCGGTTTTCCCGCTCCCTCACGGTTCAGTCCCGTTCCCATTCCCGGTTTTCCTGCTCCCTCACGGTTCGGTCCCGTTCCCATTCCCCGGTTTTCCCGTTCCCATTCCCGGTTTTCCCGTTCCCATTCCCGGTTTTCCCGCTCCCTCGTGGGTTGGTCCCGTTCCCGGTTTCCCCGTTCCCGTTCACCATCCCGGCCCCACACCCTGACGCTTCGGTCCCGTTCCCGGTTTCCCCCGTTCCCGGTTTCCCCCGTTCCCGGTTTCCCCGGTGCCGCTCACCCTCGCGGCCCCAGAGCCGCACGGTGCGGTCCCGTTCCCCGTTTCCCCCAGACCCGCACGGTCCCCGGTCCCGTTCCCGGTTTCCCCGGTCCCGTTCCCGGTGCCGGTGCCGCTCACCCTCGCGGCCCCAGACCCGCACGGTGCGGTCCGCGTCCCGTTCCCAGTTTCCCCGGTCCCGGTTTCCCCCGTTCCCGGTTTCCCCGGTCCCGGTTTCCCCGGTGCCGCTCACCCTCGCGGCCCCAGAGCCGCACGGTGCGGTCCCGTTCCCGGTTTCCCCAGACCCGCACGGTCCCGGTCCCGTTCCCGGTTTCCCCGGTCCCGGTTTCCCCGTTCCGCTCACCCTCGCGGCCCCAGAGCCCGCACGGTGCGGTCCCGGTCCCGGTTTCCCCCAGAGCCGCACGGTGCGGTCCCGGTTTCCCCGGTCCCGTTCCCGGTTTCCCCGTTCCCGGTTCCCCGTTCCCGTTCCCGTTCCCGGTTTCCCCGTTCCCGGTTCCCCGGTTTCCCCGGTGCCGCTCACCCTCGCGGCCCCAGAGCCGCACGGTGCGGTCCCGGTTTCCCCCGGTCCCGTTCCCCGTTTCCCCAGACCCGCACGGTCCCGTTCCCGTTCCCGTTCCCGGTTTCCCCGTTCCGCTCACCCTCGCGGCCCCAGAGCCGCACGGTGCGGTCCCGGTCCCGGTTTCCCCCGTTCCTGGTCCCATTCCGTTCCCGGTTTCCCCGTTCCCGGTCCCGGTTTCCCCCGGTTTCCCCGTTCCGCTCACCCCTCGCGGCCCCAGAGCCGCACGGTGCGGTCCCGTTCCCGGTTTCCCCAGACCCGCACGGTGCGGTCCCGGTTTTCCCGTTCCCGGTTTCCCCGTTCCCGGTTTCCCCGTTCCCGGTTTCCCCGGTCCCCGTTCCCCGTTTCCCCAGACCCGCACGGTCCCGTTCCCCGTCCCCGGTTTCCCCGGTTTCCCCGTTCCGCTCACCCTCGCGGCCCCAGAGCCGCACGGTGCGGTCCCGGTTTTCCCGTTCCCGGTTTCCCCCAGACCCGCACGGTCCCGTTCCCCCGTTCCCGGTTTCCCCGGTTTCCCCGGTGCCGCTCACCCTCGCGGCCCCAGAGCCGCACGGTGCGGTCCCGGTCCCGGTTTCCCCGTTCCTGGTCCCATTCCCGTTCCCGGTTTCCCCGTTCCCCGGTTTCCCCGTTCCCGGTTTCCCCCGGTCCCGGTTTCCCCGGTTTCCCCGTTTCCGCTCACCCTCGCGGCCCCAGAGCCGCACGGTGCGGTCCCGGTCCCGGTTTTCCCCGTTCCTGGTCCCATTCCCGTTCCCGGTTTCCCCGTTCCCGGTCCCGGTTTCCCCGTTCCCGTTCCCGTTCCCGTTCCCGGTTTCCCCGTTCCGCTCACCCTCGCGGCCCCAGAGCCGCACGGTGCGGTCCCCGCCGCAGGACGCCAGCAGGGCCCCGCTGGGGCTCCAGGCCAGGGCCCAGCACCGGGACTCGGGGTGCGCGGACACCCGGCACAGCAGCGACAGCGCCTCGGGCATGGCGGCACCGGAACCGACACCGGAACCGGAACCGACACCCGCACCGGAACCGGAACCGGAGCGGCGCCGGAAGCGGAACAGAAGCGGAAGCGGAAGCGCGGCCGGGCGGGGCCGTGAGGAGGGCCCGGAGCCGCTACCGGGGTCCGGCGGGGTCGGCATCGGCACCGGCACCGGCACCGCCTGTCCCGGGATCGGCACCGGCACCCGGCACCCGCCCTGTCCGGCACCGGGGCCGCTGTCGGGGTGTCCGGGCCGGGATCAGCGCGTTCGGAGCGACCGGGATCGGTGTCGGTGGACCGGGGCCGGTATCGGAAGCTGCTGCCGGTGAAGCCGGGGCGGGTGTCGGGGGTCCCGGAGCCGGTACCGGTGATCTCAGAGCCGGTACCGCTTATCCCCGCAGGGGGTGCCGGGGGTCCCGGAGCCGGTACCGCTTATCCCGGAGGGGTGTCGGGTGACGCAGGGTGGGTGCCGGGAGCCGGGAACCGGTCCCGGTTATCCCGGGGCGGGTGTTGGGTTCCGGGGAACCGGTCCCGGTTATCCCGGGGCGGGTGTTGGGGTTCCGGGAACCGGTCCCGGTGACCCAGGGCGGGTGCCGGGAGTCGGGAACCGGTCCCGGTGACCCAGGGCGGGTGTTGGGGTTCCGGGAACCGGTACCGGTGACCCAGGGCGGGTGCCGGGTTCCGGGAACCGGTACCGGTGACCCAGGGCGGGTGCCGGGGGATCCAGAGCAGGTGCCGGTGAGCCGGAACCGGTCCCGGTGACCCAGGGCTGGTTGTTG